>NC_133618.1:4128591-4168591 GCF_048593235.1 Sminthopsis crassicaudata | reverse complement strand
TCCGCTCTGGGGGCCTTGGTTTCCTCACCGAGAAAAATAAAGGCAGCGGGCTGGGCTGAGCTCTAAAATGCCTTGGAGAGCTACACCAACGGCCCGAGGCGTTGCTGCTCGCCGGAGAAGCGCTCACTGCCAGCTCCCCGGGATGTGCTGGATGCATCCCTTAGTAATCACTGCTGACACTCAGATTCGCTTTTAGACAGCGCTCGGGTTTGCAGATACCTTCCTAACTCAGCGTCCTGATGGGGGAGTTACTCCGATTCCTGTTTTACCCCTGACGTAGCCCCGAAGTGAAGAGACCTGTCAAGGTCCCAAAGCTAGTGGCGGTCAGAGGTGGAAGCGGAACCAAGTTTCTCCTGCCTGCCAGTCCAAACTTCTCCCGATGCACCCTGCGCTCTGTGACGCTCCCTTTGGGACCGATGGAAAACTTGAAATGGATGCTTTAGATCCATTTTAACCATTTAGATCCAATTTAATACGAAATTGGACAAGGGAGATCAGGAGAAGGAACAGGTGAAAGTGGGATCTCTCAAGACCACGGAGCAGCCCTTGGAGGTGCAGAGCTACTGAGGGACAAACCCCTTCCCTAACTCGGGTGCATCAAAGAGAGGGCGTTTCATTGGTGACAGCCCACTCCACTTTATTTCCAGTATCCCTAGAAAAGAGATTTCTTTCTCTTTTGTTTTTCATCCCTTTTCCTCATCCTTATCTCCATGTCAATTCCAGGAAGGGTTAAGTTGGGTATTTTTTGTTTGTTTGTTTGCTTGGTTGTGATTTTTTTTTCGTTTTTTTCTTTGTTTGTTTCATTGTTTTTGTTTTTTTAAAGGGAAATTGTTGCACAATTCTCTATGGAAATCATTCAAAGCTTTCGTCTCATTTTTTTTTCTCAAATTACCACTTATAAATAAAAATTTTAAGGGAAGGAGAACTGAAGTTTTAAGATGGAAAGCCATGAATTCCCATTCCTCCGACGCGATATTTGCAGGCATGGGAAAAAATAATGCAGGAGTTCTGGAGTCATTTTTATCGGGTTCCTTCTCTTCAGTTTCATCCCAAAGGTTTATTTCAGTCCATACTGTCATACTAAGTGCATACTTAGTGCATACTAAGAAACAGGAGGTGGTAAAATTAGATGTGTCATCTGGTGATTGGCAAATAAGCATAGGCTTCCCGGGATGACTATAGTTCTCCAGACAATGCCCTGACATTAAGATTCTGAGAGCTGTTTAGACTGAAAGAAATGAAATCAAATGTACACACACACACATTTATTAAGATCCAGGACTCAGTTGGGAAATGTTCTTTTGGTAAATGGGGTGAGAAATCCAGTCCTGATGTTTTTCTCCCATTTGATTTTGAATCAATCAAAGTCTTCAAAAAGTTAAGGAGTACAATACTTCTGAGCCATTCATTTCTCTAAAGTGAAACTTGAATGTTTATTATGAACCTCAGTGTCCTAACAATTATTGCCTCTTTGAATTTCAGAATTTAGCTCTATGTCACTTACTGGGATATGGGAAGGATGTGTGGTTTTCTCTTTATGGGAAGCTACCTCAACCAATGCTAATACCAGAGGTAGGGCTAGAAAGTGAGTTAGAAATCAGCTCCCCAACTTCCTTGTTGCCAGACATGTAACAAAAGGGATTTGAATCCCGATCTCCCTGATGCCCAGTAGGAAAATGATTTGTATATCTCAACATCAGAGAATTCAAATGTAGAGTCAGAATAGGCAACATTTCCCCACTATGTTTTCCCTCTTTCCTACCTTATTCCAATGACGTGATCATTTCAAAAGAAATGCTAAAATTAATTTTAAAGTTCATCTTGTAATGGAATTGAAATATTTTTACTGTTTACTTGAAATCGGGAGATCCAAATAAATGTTGACTTTTAAAATGAAATCTATACTGGAGTCCAATAAAATAGAGTGAGGAGTTATTGGATTCATTTATGTTACTTTTTTGTTAGACAAGGGAAGCCTCTTGTAGTGGATTGGCCTTTGATCCTTGACTGGGTGACCATGAACAAGTTAAATCTCTCACGTCCAGAGTTTTGTCTTCTAAGTTAAAGAGTTTTTCTATGACCTGTATTGGTGGCTGAACTTTTCCCATGAGGAGTTATTTGTATTGATGAATTCATCAGTCTGGAAAAAAGAAAAAATAGTTTTTTTAAGATGATTTTCTCAGGAAATGTCTTAATGATCAAGGGAATCCAAGTTCTGCTACTGTGTTTGCAAAGTTTTGCTTCTACTCTTTTGTTATGTTGGACTCTGTGTGACTCCATCTGACAAAGATACTGGAGTGGTATTTTACAGGTGAGGAAACTGAGGCAAACAAGGATGAAGTAACTTGCCCAGGGACACAATGTCTGAGGGGGATTTCAACTCATGAACTCTTTCCAATTCCAAAAACCAATGTTCTGCCTACTGTGCCACTAATCTGCCCTTTTACTCACTTAGTGACCTTAGAAAGGTCCCTTACATTTCTGAGCTCCTTTTTCCTTGTAATTGGGAGAGGTTTCACTACATGAGCTCCAAGATCCCTTCCAATGCTTTCATTAATAATGTTTGTAATCAAACCAGGCCAACTTGATATTCTTTGGAGGTTACTAGTTTTGGGAGCTTTAGGTGTTTGGGGGAGGGCAGGCTCCAACAGCAAAAGCATTTGTCAGACACAGATTTCCTTGAATAGACTTGACTCCTCTCAAATTATTCCATTTCCCCCCCCAAAAAAAAAAAACTCCCAAAGAATCGTTTTTATTTCAGAGAAAACCAGAAATAACAAATCATCCCCAGTGGATGAAATGGTGAAGTTGAGAATTAATAGCATTCATAGATTAAACCAAGAGTTCATGGAGTCATTACTAAAGACCAGAGAGCATGCTAGGCAAGAAAAATTCAAGAAAAATTCACTTCTGTCATAAAGCTAACATCTTAAAGGGATTCTAAATATAAAGGTGTAGATATGGAAGCCTAGGCAGATTGAGGGTCATACTCAACTTCCTATAGCTCCTTAAGGGGACGTAGGATTAAAATTTTCAGTCTCAAAGCAAAACCTAGAAGATGGAAGAAAAGATAGACCTCATTCCATCTTCACAATACCTTGAAAGAAGCTGTTATTATTACTCCCAGTTTATAGAGGAAGAAACTAAGGCTGACAATGATTAAATGATGTGCCCATAATCCCACAGCTAGTGTTTGAGATAGGATTTGATCCCAAATCTTCAATCTACTAATTGACTCTTCTTTTTAACTATGCTAATGGAATCTGCTAAATGCAAAAGAATGAAGGAAGGGGTTCCATAAAGTGGGAATAGTAAGGGAAGGCTTCCCACAGAAGGTGGAATTAAGCTCAACCTAATTAAAGGATAGCAAAGTACAAATAAGCAGAGTTGGTTTAATACAGTTATCCCTAGTACCATGGAGATTTTCATATATCATATGCTGGCATGAGAAATTAAATGGTATTTAGGGCAAGTTTTATGGAAACCCAAAATAGGAAAAGAAGAGGAAAGATCATTAAAAAAAATTTACAAATTGATAGATGCATAAAGCATATAGTATTGTATAATGACAATGTATTTTATCTTTTAATACCATTATTGATATATCTTCTTTGGTATGAAGAGGTTGTCAAAATAACAACAACAACAACAACAAAAATAAATAAAACCCACCAACTTTAAGCACGTTTTCCAGATTGCAAAGAAGCCATTCTTCTTTCATCCCTCCTGATGTGGAAGGGATAATTGTAATATGGTTTAAGGAAAGATGCTAGATTTGCATTTGAACAGCAGCTCTGCCATTCATTAGCTAAATGTGTAACCTTGGGGGCATCACAAGCTTACTGGGCTTCAGCTCCATCATCTGTTAAATGAGAACTTTAGAAAAGATAATTTCTAGCCCATGATCCTGGAGCTAGTTATTAGTATGAAACTGAAATTTTGTGGTTGAAGGTCCTTCATTTACAGTTTCTGAGGACTGAGGAGAAAGAATAAAATAATACCAACTAACCAACCAGATTTCAAGACAAAAACTGTATTTTCACACTAATTTTAAACTCCCACAAAATTCAGATTATTACAATTCTCTTGCTTGATATTATTATTTTTTAATTTAATTCTGAACTTAATAATTATATATAAATGTGTGTTATAAATAATAATATATATATAATATACATCTATATATATATAATCTATATAAATAGGACAGAAAGAGTGGGATTGCAACAATATTAGGAATCTTTATTATTTTCTTTTAAAACATAGAATAAGTTCAATATGTCTTTCTTTTTAAAAGAAATTTAAGTTTTCTACTAATATAGTCTATTTTTCTTTTCACTTACATAAAAGGAAAAGAAATTATTTTGTTAGATATTCATTGTCAAACAAAACAAATTCATATTAGCTGTATCAAAAGAAAAAATGTATAGTTCATTCCAACATGTAATTTAAATATTGTCACATTTGTATCCTCCTTATTTATCTAATTATCCTTTATGTGATAAAACAGCTCTTTATATTATAAATATTTCTTTAAATTCTCCACGAGGCAAATGGTAAATGTTTGGATGGCCATGGGACAACAGACACTTTGATGCATTATTGGTGAGTCTTGCGAATTGATCCAACTCTTTTAGAAAACAACTTGGAATTAGATATTTTTTGAGTGACTAAGTCATTTTTAAATTATTCTTTTTGAGTTTGGTGGGGTTTATTTTATTTTATTTTAAAACAATAGATTTTATTTTCAAAGTATTTGCAAAGATAATTTTCAACATTCACCCTTTCAAAACTTTTTGTTCCAAATTTTTCTCCCTCCCCTACATAGCAAGTAATCCAGTATGTTAAACATGTACAATTGATTCTTCTATCTATATTTCCACATTTATCATGCTGCACAAGAAAAATCAAGATCAAAAAGAAAAAATGATATAGAAAACAAAAAGCAGGAAAAACAACAACAAAAAAGGTTCCCATGTTCAATTCCCATGAGCTCTTTCTGGATGCAGATGGCTCTCTCCATTACAAGTCTATTGGAGGAATTGTATATTTTTTTTAATTTACTAAACCCATCCTTCGACATAGAGATATCAATCCTAGATCAAAGACAGGAAAAGATCCCGTGTATATAGAGCTTTATTTATAGCAACTTTATTTTTCTTTTTTGGTGGTAGCAAAAATCTCGAAGCAAAGGAAATGCCCCAAAATATGCTTATTTATTTTTAATATGGTAGATGGGTGTAAAAATGAAATATTCTTGAACTAGAAAGAATAAGAAACATGAAGAATTTAGAGGAAATTGGGAAGACTTGGATTGAAGCAGAATGATATGAGCAGAACCAGGAAAGCAAGATATATAGTGATTAGAATGATGCAAACATGAACATCGAAAGGCAACCCATGTCTGACCAGTATTGATCAGTCTTAATTGTCATAGTAATGAAGAATGCCTCTCTTCTCTCAGCAGCTCCAAGTGATGAATGAAGCTCATGTGATCAGATATAGGCAGGATATTCCTTTGTTTTGCTTATCTTCAGTTTTTTGTGAAAAGGAAGGGATTTTTTTTTTTTTTTTTTTTTTTACTATTTGAGCAGAATCATTTAGAGGTTATAACAATCAAAAAAGGCATCAGTAAAACTTACACTTAAAATTATTCTCTTAACATATGTAAAAATTGCCAAACTTTGTAATGACAAGATTTGCCTTCTCTAAATTCCCACGGGTGAAATGACTTGCTCATCTGAAAAATACCTGTGATCTCTTTTCAAGTTTCAGTGTGACTTGGCTCATTTTTGTTCAGAAAGAATGGGAGGGAGGGAAGGGAATGAGAGGGGAAAGAAAAACTCTTCTACTTTTCTTACAGACCTATCTCTCTGTTAAGATTAATTGAAAAGGCTATTCTCCTTGCAGCATCCTGTCCCGGCCCGTGGGACTCAGTTATTCGTGGGGTACCGAGGAGAACCCAGCCTGAAAGAGAACGAGCGAGAAGGAAGAGCGAGACCAAGCAGATCCTTGTCAAGGTCTCAGTTTATTGCTCTAGGGGTACAGCCTATATAGCAAAAAGCATGAGAAAGAGAAGTAGGGTTGGGTCTGGGAAAGGAACATGGGAATGGCTGGTTCAATGAACAGAAACATTTTGCAGTTAGGATACACAATGTTGGAACATACACAATGTTGGAACATTCTATGGTCGGCTGATTCTTGGAAGGATCATGCCCACCTGTGGTCGGCCTGATTCTGGGAACAATTTGTCTAAGGGTAAGGCCCACTTAGGGGGGGAGAGACACCTGGGCAGGCCCACTTAGGGGGGAGAGACACCTGGGCTGAAGCCCTTGGCTCCCGACAACCCATAAGTATAAAAACAAATAATAATGATACAAAGCTGGATTCCCATTTCAGATGGCGTCCAACACAAGTTCATGTCCTTGGCCTCTAGAGAAGCTGAAGGCCAGAGTCCAAGGGCCATACAAAAAGTCACACATCACCTCCATTTGATGATCGGTCTTGCAATGTTAGAAGGGTCTGGTTAAGTCAGAATGTGTATAATGGGCAAAAGTTTGATTTTGTGACTCATCATACTATGTGTGATGGCAAATATAAGTGAAAAGTCTCCAGTTAAAAAAAAAAACTGGACTAAAACATTAAAAAAAAAAAAAAAACTAACATTAAAATACCCTAAATTTCATAGACCTAGAGAACTCAAGGATAGCTGTAAAATTTGCATTTAATGAAACTTTGTCTCAAGCCTCTTTTTCAATGCTGCAGTAACCCTAATAGACAAATTTTCATAGCAGAACTAGAGATAGAGTATGGGAGCATCTTTCACACTTATCCCATCAAACTCTAGTGTTGCCCCCCTTTCTTTGCTAGGTAGCCTGAATTACTAGTATATGAAGTCAACAAATCACTGAGCTTGCATTTAAAAAGAGATTCACAGCAAATCATTTGAAGATAGAATAATATAAACTTGTTAAAAACTAGACCTATATATAAACTTGTTAAAAACACAGAGAAATGCATAATTAAAATATGGATTAAAGAATCTAAAATATTGTTACCTTAATTGTGTTTGTTTTTTCAAGAAAGTCCAAGAATAGCTTCCATGTCTTCATATGGGTATTCTCTTTTAAGAAGTTTTTGGGGAGTTAAGTTTTCATCCAATAATTCAGGTCTTAAATGAACTCCAAAAGAAACTCTTCTTTTTGCTGATGATCAATTTAAGATAACTTGTGTTATCTTAAGAGAAACATCATACATATATATATATATGCATATATATATTTGCATATAAAATATGTATACATATATTTATTGTATTTACCTCTATTATACCAACATAGTCAAAGAATATGATGTATACTTAATATACTTACCTCATTATACAAAGCACCACAAAAAGATAAGAATACATCACTATATACACACATATTTATAAAGCTTTTTTAAAAAATTGGATCTGAGAAAGCTCAAAAACTCTTCTCCTGAAAAAAGATGACCTTGTTATCTTGGAACTTAACTTTGAATCACCCTAAAAAAGCATTAAGAAAAATTAAGTGTTGCCTTTCAAATGTCATTCTCCCAGTAGCATCTTTGCAAGGGTTATAAAGCATGGTTAATTATTAAGGACCACGCCTAGGTGAAGGGGCAGGTCAAATCTCGGAGAGCCTCCACAGCTGTGAATCATAACACTTGAAGGAGTTCTAAAGCAGCCTTTACTGACACAGGTGTTGCTTGTGGACTGGGAAAATAAATTGGAGGCAGAGGGAAGAGAAGAGATGTCAGACAATGTAAGAGCCTCTCAGTTGGGAAGTCAGAGAACAGCAATTCTCCTTGAATCACCATCATCCTCTCATAAGAAAAAAAAAAGGTATACCAAAGGTAAATCAAAATTACATATTGTGTTCCCAACAGATAATCAACCTAATTTCTTTTTTACTTTACACGATCAAATTTGTTGTGAAGACCAACAGTTTTGGGAGGGAGGGAAGTGAGCCATTAAGCATCAAAAATCTCTTTGTCTACAGAATAAGAACCCAGCTAAATATGTTATAAAATATGTTTACATGTGGACAGAAATTAGATTCACTTAACTTTGGAGAAGTTTGGTTAGAAAAACTTGAAGCAGGACTTTTCAAGATTATTGATTTCAAACTGACTGATAATGGGTGACAGGTTATTTTAGCTGCATCTTCATCACTTCATGATTCAGTATAGGGAGATCAAAATATTGTCTTTTTCTTTTTTCCCCCAAGGCTGGGGTTAAATGACTTGCCCAGGGTCACACAGCTAGGAAGTGTTAAGTGTCTGAGATCAGATTTGAACTTGGGTCCTTTTGAATTCAAGGCTGGTGCTCTATCCGCTGCACCACCTAGCTGCCCTGATTAAAATATTGTCATGTTGAGTTTCCTCATGGGCTAATTTAGAAAGAAAAGGGGATTTTTTCGTACTGATTTGAAGTAAAACATCTAAATGATTTTGTAATCCTGCAAATATTTCAGTAAAAATGTTTTCTCTTTTTGAGATAAAGTAGTTATTAGGTAAAAGAGAAAGACATACTTTGGAAGTTATCATTTCTGACAAGCTTTCAAAATTGAGTTTCTCTTTAGTTGCTTTATTCTTTGGAGTAATCTTATTTCTCTTATATCAGTTTTGTTTATTTTTGGCCAAATCTGGAGATTTGCCCCCATAGTTAAACTAGTTAGTACCACAACACACTAAAAATTAGTTTTCTGTTTATAGTGAGATACATACTCTCTTTTAATCAGTACTTATTAATTTGATAGAATCATGTCAAAGTATATAAGGCCCAGAGCTGTGTGCTACAGATTCTAAGTTCACTTGCTTAACTATAAAAAAATTAAAGGCCTCCCCACCTTGTTTCCTATTGTCATGGTGACCACGCCTAGTGTGGTAGAGATCGCAACTACATAAAAAAATCCCCCAAAGTATTTCTGTACCTCCAGATCAATAACCCTTCCAACAGGAGCAGACGACCATCTTATGACCACTTAGGCACTGACTGTAATAATTTGTTCCACTTCCTCTTGCCCAAATTAAGAAGCCTGTCCATTTTATGTAGATAGACTTTGACTCACCCAACTTGTGGCCCTGCTGACATGTTGCTTATTTTAGCTTATGTATCACAACTTAATGGGATTATTCTGTATTGGGTATACCTGTTCCAGAATGTCTGGACATCTAGCCCTATAAAAAATAAGGCCTTGGAAGGAGGAGGCATCTTAGATTGTGAAGAAGAACTGGAATCTACTCAAGGAAATGGAAATTGAGTAGATGGCTATCATTTGGGGAATGTTCCCATCAATGTGAACTGAATAAGTTAATCTAATAGAATAGAATACGTGTAATAGGATATTCTTGTTCTATAAGAAATGATGAGCCGTCTGATTTCAGAAAAGCCTGGAAAGACTTATATGAGCGGATGCTAAGTGGAGTAGAGCCAAGAGAATATTGAACATAGCAACAAGATTGTGTGATAATCAGTTGTGATGGAATTGGCTTATTTCTTTTCATTGTTGAAAGGCAATTCCAATAGACTTGTGATGGAAAGAGCCATCTGCATCCAAAGAAAGAACTATGGAAATTGAATGTAGATCAAAGCATAGAATTTTCACCATTTTGTTTTTGTTGTTCATTTGCTTGGTCTCTTTTCCTTAATTTTTTCCCTTTTCCTTTTGATAGGATTTTTCTTGGAATATGGAAATATATTTAGAAGAATTCCACATGTTTAATCTATATTGAACTGCTTGCTATCTGGGGAAAGAGGGGAAGAAGGGAGAAAAATTGGGGAACATAAGGTTTTGCAGGGGTGAATGTTGAAGACTATCTTGCATGTATTTGAAAAAGTAAAAAACTATTTTAAAAAGATTTAGGATCCTCTTCATTATAGGGGACCATGGATGCTTTAATAAAGTGCCATTTGTTCAAATGTCTGCCTCAGTCTCTCATTTTATAGATTAGATAATTTTAATCACCACAATGTTGGTGACCTAGATGGAATAAGCCTCTTTTGGCCAGCCCCTGTATGGGACCCCAAAAGGAAGTGCACACCAGGTTGAATTTTCAATGGCTCCCCAATGGACACCAGCCCTGAGAGGTTGGACTCCCCTTGTTGTCTGCACCCAAATTCTCTGACTCTGAGGTAAGTCTTATCAAAATTGCTGAGCCTGCCTTGACTTACCCTAAATAAATTTTCACTAAGAAGGGTTCCCAATTAAACTAAGAGAAACTATTTTTGATTTAATTTATCTAAAGCTTTGGAGCACTCAAATTCTATTTTTATAAAAATTATATGGTTATAATTTTAACTTTTTAAAAACATAGCTTCCTGTTCTCTTTTTTCCTCCATTTTTTCATTTTGTTAAGATCAAGGCGATTCAGCAATGGAATTGCAAGTTCCTCATTTTTAGCCATCTAACCACAGAAACTTCCTGTTGGATAAAATAGAATTTTTTTGCATTTAAATTCCTTCAGCAAAATATAATTAAATCATTTTTGTCATTAGTAAAGAAATCTTTTAAATTGGTTGAGGGAAAACTTTTATTCTGGGTCAGGGAAACCATTCTATAATCAGTCGCTTGATGGGTAGGGTTTGGGAAAATAATTTTCCACTCTAGGTTTCTAATAATACCTTGACAAAGCAGTAATTTGTGAGAGAACTGATAGTGTTAGGGGAGAGATTCCCAGCCATAATAGTAAACTGTCAAGCCATGTGACCACCCTGGGTGCAATCTTACCCCCTTCTGATTTGTAAAGAAGATTCATTTAATTTTAGAGATGGGAAGAAAAGATTATTTCCCCTTATATTTACTTAGTATTGAGTTAGTTGTTGATAATCAGAGCTAAAATTTTAGGAAGTTTTAGAGGAAAGCAAGTATAAAATTTGACTTTTAGACCCCAGTTGATCAGCCTAAGAAATTAAGAATTGCCAAAGCAAATCCCTGAATATTTTAGAGTTAGCTGTAGGACAATACCATGTAGGTGGTCTCAGGCTGATAGAAATTAAGCTCCTTGGTTCATATTCCAAGGAGATAATCTCCAGAGCTTTCAGTTGGGGAACTTCTCAGAAGATTAAGGCAGATCTTAAGGAATCTAGTCCAACTCTCTTAGGGAAAGTTCTGCCCAAGAATTGATACTTTTCTGGTCAGGAACACCCACAGGAGAGATGGAGTCAGGTATAAAGCAAGCAGAGCATCCTACAAGATCTCATTTGGGACAGAATTGGACTCCCTGTTGGTGGATGACTAAAGAGCTATTCAGCTGTGTAAAGTTAGGTCTGAAAACACAAAGGGTTTAGGGGACTATGTTGGAACTTTTGGAAATTAGAAATTCCACAACTATTGAACATACTCTCAAAATCAGTTTAGAACAAGTGAACAATTGATATTGCTTAATTTATTGTCAGTTTTTCTTCCTGTGGTTATACTTTAAAAAAAAATAGAGAAAGAAAAAGTTAACAAACTCTTCCATCTGTCAGGAACTCATATTAGGAACCAAATACAAAGTACACTTAAAATGGGTGAATCCTTTGACAAATTAGAATAAAGTGTTAGTAAGTTACATTTTTATAAATTCTAAGAAGGTTAACATAATTAAGAAAGAGAAGGATTATCCTAGGCTGACAGATTATAAATTCTATATTTAATAGAGGAGACAGGTAAGATCTTCAAAATTTCCTAGAGAAAAACTTTAGAAGTTCATGCTTGATTTAACATTGTGTATTGTTATATGTTCTTTGTGTGTCTGATGAAACCAAGTTGAAGAATAGTGAGTTTTTACTTCATACAATCAGGAAAATCTTTAAAAGAATGGGAAATATGTGTCTTGTCATTGCTGTTCATGCTTTGTGCTAACTCATGGCGAACAGGTTTCTTACCTAAGCCCTTTTCTTTTAATGTGACCAGCCAAAAGAAACAGTCTATAAAAAACAACAAACTTTCAAAATAGGCTTAAAAGAGGATAAATCCCTCCTTTTTTTTCTGTTGGCAATACTGACCACATTGAAGATTGAGGAAAGAGAGATACCGAAATTAATTTAAAACTAAGATTTTAAAAATAGGAAACCAAATTTGTGAAAAGGGAATAATTAAATCCCTTTTATTACTAATTTGTAATTTGAATGACTTTATAGAAAATATTTTGATAAGCCTGTAAGGTATCTCCAAATTTTGTAGAGTTTAATGAAAACAAAATCAAAAAATGCCCAATATGTTATGTTTTTTTAAGGGACCTTTTTAAAATGACTTAAGGAATGATTGAAAGCTGAAGTTTATTAATTTAAGAATTGTCATGAGTTATGTTTAGGAGAGTTTCAGTTGGGGGGGCAGCTAGGTGGCGCAGTGGATAAAGCACTATCCCTGAATTCAGGAGTACCCAAGTTCAAATCTGGTCTCAGGCACTTAACACTTCCTAGCTGTGTGACCCTGGGCAAGTCACTTAAACTCAGCCTCAAAAAAAAAAAAAAAAAAAAAAAAAAAAAAAAAAAAAGGAGAGTTTCAGTGAAATAGGAATTCACGAAAGTGTTACAATAAGAAAAATTTAGGAAATGTTGTAGGAGAAAGTAGATTAAAAATGTTGTAAGTCTAAAAAATTACACAACTCGGTATTTTAAAATTAGAGAAGTTCTAGTTTGCTAATCTCTAAGTCTGAAGTTTTGTGGTATCAATCTGTGGTGGTAGTAATTTTAGTATAGAATCTTACAGTATTACTAAAAAATAAGTTCAAAGCATAGAAAAAGCCTGACACATGATGGGCACTGCATAAACTACTATAATTAGCATGAAAGTGCTAGGAGATAAGATAAATTAATTTCTACTACTTGATAACTTTGGTAATTCGAGAAGGCTTAGAGAAGCTGCTAAAGCAAACTTCTTATTAAAAAGTACCTCTACCTCATGATTTTTAGTTTAGTTAGAGAAACACCTCAAACATCTATTGTATATTTAAGACATTATAAGTTACTGTTTAATTAAATGGAACATAATCATAATTATAAATCGTGCTTATTTCCTATTCTCTAATGTCACCTGGGACTGACCCCTTCAGTTTTGCATTGCCCATAGAGAACTACCCAATGCATTTAGATTGTAATAATCCATAGAAAAAATGTATCTTTTCTGTAAACAGGACAGGTAGGGAGAATGAGAGAAGTAATTCCTTTAGACTCCTACTCTATTTCAATCAGTATTAGTCAATTTAATAAAATGATATCAGAGTTCTGTATAAAAGATCCCAGAGCTGTGAGCTAAAGAATCTAATTTCATTTGCTTAATTATAGGAAGTTACCTAAAGGTCCTTGAACCTTGTTTTGTCTTATCATGGTGACCGAGCCTAGTGTGGCAGAGATCACAACTACATGGAAAGCCCCCAAATATATTTTGCACCTCCAGACCAATCATTCATTCAATAGGAGCTGATGACCATAGCTTTACCATTTCCTCTTGTCCAAATGAAAGAGAATCCTGTCCATCCTGTGTGGAGACATTATTCACCCAATTTGTGACCCTGACATTATTTTAGCTTGTGTCAATCAGTGGAATTGTTCTGTATTGGATATAACTCTTCTAGAATGGCTGGCCATCTAGTCCTATAAAAATAGAGCCCTGAAAGGAGGAGGCATCTCAAATCAAGATCTAGGGTCCACTTCGAGGAGAACATGGATCCTTTAATAAAGTGCCATTGGTTCACACCTCTACCTCAGTCTTACTGAAGATGGGATAATTTTATTTTTTTTAATTGTTTTTATAAATTTTTGACAGTATATATGCATGAGTAATTTTTTTTATAACATTATCCCTTGTATTCATTTTTCTACATTATCCCCTCCCTCCCTCTACTCCCTCCCCTAGATGACAGGCAAGCCCATACATTTTACATGTGTTACAATATCACCTAGATACAATATATGTGTGTAAATCCCATTTTCTTGTTGCACATTAAGTATTAGATTCCGAAGGTATAAGTAACCTGGGTAGATAGACAGTAGTGCTAACAATTTACATTCACTTCCCAGCGTTCCTTCTCTAGGTGTAGCTAATTCTGTCCATCACTGATCAATTGGAATTCGATTAGCTCTTCTCTATGTTGAAGATATCCACTTCCATCAGAATACCTCTTCATACAGTATCATTGTTGAAGTGTATAATGATCTAGTTCTGCTCGTTTCACTCAGCATCAGTTGATGTAAGTCTCTCTCCAAGCCTCTCTGTATTCCTCCTGCTGGTCATTTCTTACCCAGCAATAATATTCCATAACCTTCATATACCATTAATTTACCCAATCATTCTCCAATTGATAGACATCCATTCAGAAGATGGGATAATTCTAAACACATTGGTCATGTTGGGCAAACTTGATCTCAGTGATTCAGATGAACCACCACTCAATCTACCACCCAATGGCAGCAAATCATAATTACAGAGGTTATAGTTTAGAAAAAAAAATGACGTGAATTTTATTAGTAGTCATGATTCATTTGTTTACCTAGCAACACCCTTCAGGTTAGCAAAGAGTTTTCTTCTTCACAATGACCATAGGAAGGAGGGATATCTTGCTCATAGGTATAAAAACAGCAATGGCACAAAGCAATATTCCCAGCTCAGATGGCCATGGTCTCTAGACAAACTGAATACTAGAATCCAAGAGCCC
Source organism: Sminthopsis crassicaudata (assembly GCF_048593235.1). Taxonomy (NCBI): domain Eukaryota; kingdom Metazoa; phylum Chordata; class Mammalia; order Dasyuromorphia; family Dasyuridae; genus Sminthopsis; species Sminthopsis crassicaudata. The sequence continues at coordinate 4,153,927 of NC_133618.1, read as the reverse complement.
TATAAAAATGTAAAAATCCACCTGATGAGAGGTATTGCAAGCCTAAGGATCTGATGAAGTCAAAGGGTCATGGGCAAAAGTGTGATTTTGTTCATCTTCATACTGTTATGCATAATGGCAAATAAGCAAAATTGTCTCAGTTTTTTAAACTGCACTAAAACCAAACATTCCAAATTTTAGAGACTTTTGCATGCAGGGACAGTATAAAATTGTTATAAAATTAACAGTGAAATTTTACGCTCTCAAGTCTTCAACACTGCAGTAATCGTAAGAGCCAAAAATAAAAGCAGACATAGAGAAACTCAAGAAATGGCAGTATCTTTCACAGGTATCCTATCAAGCCCTGATGTTAATCACCACCACCCCATGCTAGGATACTCTGAATCACTAGTATATGGAGCCAACAAATATTCAAGCTTGTATGTAGAGATTCATAGAAAATCATTTGAAGATAGAATGATATACCACCACTTTGAAAAAAAAAAAAGAGAGAGCACATGGGGACTATAGACTAGAGGAATGCATGATTTGAAATTCTGATAGATTAAATTCTTGTCAAGATTTTTTCTGGAATGATTTTTCAAGGCAATCCCGAGACAACTTTTACATCGTCTTATTTCTGAGGATTTTGCTCTTTTAAGAGGTTTATTGGGAGTTAAGTTTTTATCAAATAATTACCTCGATAACAACAAACGTAGAATACACAAGCCTATATATACACAAAAACTTTTTTTAAAAAGTTTTTTAAATGAAAACTGGATATTATGATGCTCAAAGACTTTCATCCTGAAGAGGATGAGTGATTCCCCTTGGAAATATTATGAAAAATTAAGTGTTGAGTTTGCAATGTCATCCTCTCAATGTCATTTTTAAGTTCTTAATCATCACCACCCCCAGAATCCTACTGTTATCTTCATAGCTGGCCCAATGCCAAAATGTTAAATACAACTGAAATTTAATCTATTTCTTCACTTAGTTTCAGTTCTAACTTACAGAGCAAGGCTCTACTGGTAGTTTCACTACATTCCCCTCATCTAATCTCCCCAAGAAACAGTTACTTACCCTGGCCCAGAGTTGAGGTACTTGGGGATCTAGTTGGTATTGCCCATGAATTATGGGTGCTAATGTGACTAAGAATTAATAATAATAAGAATAGATTTTCAATGATAAAGCTAAAACTAACCATTTTAAATAAACTTTTTATACATATTTTATTTTATATAAATTATCTTTAATAAGGCAACGAATAATACATAATTATATATACCATACGTAATTTTATCTATTTAAATTACCTTTAATACAGGTAATACATAAAAGGGCCTTGAAAATAGGAGGCAGTGGGTAGGAAATGAGTTGCTGAGTGGGGGTGCAGCATGAGCAGATTTCAAGAATGAGGGATTATTGGTTTGGGTCCTTCAAAACAAAGGTTTAAGCAACAACTCAGCAATGGAGAAGGGGCTCCAAGGAGTCCCTCCACTCTGTGGCAGGAGACCATGGTTTCTTGTAAATAAGCAGCCACGCCAGGATTCGAGGACAGAACCTTTGGCTTTGTCCATGAAGCATGACCATTTTCTTCTTCCTCCCAAAGATTTTTCAAATGTGATGAGGTTGTGATGAAATTGTTGCAAAATTAGATTGAAGTGAACATCTGGATTGGCCTTTATGGATAAAAGAAGGGGACAGGTCCACAGAGTGGGCACCTTGGCAAAAGATGGGATGGGGCCATTCTAAAGGAGTTTATCTGTGCAAGGCATTTGATGCTTTTCTGTCCTCTTTCCCTGAGTGTGAGGTGAGGTAATTTCTGGTAAGTGGGAGGCCAGAAGGCAGATCCATCTTGATCTACTTGACAGAACCCTGATCAGGAGCTAGGATAAGCAGAATTCACATCTGGCCTCAAGACACTGTTAAGGGCAGTGCACGTCAGTTTTCTCATCTATAAAATGAAGACGTTTACTCTTGTCAGACTAGTTTTTTCATTCTTCCCTAGACACAACCTGTACAAGCCTTCCTCTAGAACTTTATGCGGAAGAATGGGGGATACTCCATTCACCCTCTTTCCCCACAAGGGCCTTGTCCCAATTATTATTTGAGAAGACACTAGATAGGAATACTTATTATTTCAGTACTTAGACCATGGTTGTTTTCATGGAAAGAAAAATCAGAACCACAGGGGAAAATCATGGGAAAGGAAAAACAAAACAACAACAACAACAACAACAACAAAAAGCTCCTACAATCGAGGGAGTTATTGGGGCAGAAGGGCTAGGAATCCGGGAAGAGAGAAATCAGTTTCGTGTAAATCCCACATAATAGCAACGAGAAAAAGAAAGAGAGAAAATGGGGAGATAAGGGAAACACGGAAAAGGTTTGCAGGAGGCCAGGAGGCCTCGGGCGAAAGGGTGTGGAGGTGCCCTGCCGGGTGCTCGGATGGGCTGCCCTCCTCTCATCCCCATGTAGTGAGCGGTTTTGGAGGACTCCCAAAGGAGGCACACGGACTACTGGAAGACATGTAGTACGGTCGGGCTGTAGCTGAGACCCCCACCCTTAGGGAGGGCTCCGTCACCCCTGGCGAATCGGGAGGGTTAAAATTCTGGCCATTTTTTGTAGTCAACCCAGAGACCCGGGTTGTAGTGCATTCTCCAGTATCTTAGGGAGAAAGACAAACATTTCTTGCCTTTTGAAGTCTGTTTCCAACCTCCGGCAGATGCTACTTCGAAGACCCGGGGGCAGCTAGACTGAGCAGTGGATCGAGTACTGGCTCTAAAGACGGGAAAAGCAGAGTTCAAACTCGGCCTCAGACAGATAACACTCACTGTGTGATCCTGGGTAAGTCACTTAACCTTCCTTACCTCAAAAACAAACAAACAAAAAAAAACCCAACAAAAAACAAAGCAAAGGCCGGCCCACCTCCGCGTGGGTTAGCTGCCTCTGCCGCTTCTGAACACTTTCCCTTCTGACCACAGGAGTCGGACCCTCCAGGGTCCTGGCCAATCTCTGGGTTTTTGATATGGGTTTCTTTGCAAACTGCTCTTCCTTTACTTCGAGGAGACGAGAACCGAACCGGAAACCGGGGTCCCTAGAATTTTCGTGCTGATTTACGCCTTTGTGCCTCACTTTCCCGCGCCTCATCTCCCAGCCGCCTCCTTCAATAAAGCAGAATGTGGAGAGGTGAGCAAAAGCTGGGGTGACCCTCGGCGGGACTTCGGTAGAAACGCAATTCACGCCCTTTCCTTTAAAATAATAGGCTTACATCTATCCAGTGTCCCAGATCGATTACATCTCGCGACGGATTTATGCAGATAAAATCCTTCACACGCCATCATATTCCCAAGGGCCCAAGTATGCCAAAGATTAATACAGCATTCTTTATTGGGGGGGGTGAAGGAGGGTTCAAATGAAAAAGGACAGAGGTGGGGGAATACAGAGCTGGAAAGGGGAGGGGAAGCGGGATGGCTTCTGGTAGGAAGGGAAAGCTTAGATTCACGGGTGTCAGGGGGAACCAATAGGACTGGCAGCCTCCCCATTCCCAGCCCCTGGTCCCCCTGAGCCGATGGGGACGTCCGCGAGGCCCCTGGGTACTTCTAGCCGAGCTGGAGGCTTTCCCGGGGCCGAATGCGCCACGCTTGCCAGGCACGGAGCACCAGGGGCCGCTGTGAGCCGGGCCGGGGATCCCCTCACGAGCTATCTAGTCCCGTTACGTCGTCAGGTAAAATGACCAAGATGATAAGCCACTGTGAACAGTCCAATTCTTCGTTTCCGCCTTGACCTTTACTCTCCAGTTTTCCTAATTTTGAGACAATTGCTTACAGGTGCTCAAATCTCTCCCCGTAAATACGGGAGTCTCTGTACCTTTGTTGCCAACCTCAGGGGGGAGCTAGGTCACACTGGGACCCCATCCTCAGCTTGAGTTTGCCATATGGATCTTTTGCTTCTTCCATTCTTTGAACCCTCACTTTAGAAGATCCAGAAGAAGATAGGGGGATTTGGGAGACACTTTGGAGATGGGGTGTGAGGGGGGAGTGCATGCCAACCAAGGACAAGAGAGACAGGGAGATGCAGAGACAGATTCAGAGAGAGGACATTAGACGGGGAAAGGGAAAGAAAGAAGGGGCCAAAAGACACAGAAAGAGATGAAGAAGAAAAACAGGAGAGAGTGTCAGAGATTGAGACAGAGAGAGGCAAAGACCGACAACTAGAGAGAGGAAAATAGATGTAAACAGAGAACTGAGAAACTCATAAAGATGTGTGTATGGGAGAGAGACAGACAGACAGACAGACACGGAGACTGAGACAGAGAGATGCAGAGACAGATTCAGAGAGAGGACAGCTAGACGGGGAAAGGGAGAGAAAGAAGGGGGCAAAGAGACAGAGAAAGGAGAGATGAAGGAGGAAAACAGGAGAGTCAGAGATTGAGACAAAAGAGAGAGAGAGAGAGAGAGAGAGAGAGAGAGAGAGAGAGAGAGAGAGAGAGAGAGAGAGAGAGAGAGACAGAGAGAGAGACAGAGAGAGAGACAGAGACAGAGAGACAGAGACAGAGACAGAAGTAGGAGGAGAAGAAAGACAAAGAGAGAGTCAGAGAGAGAGAGAGAGTCAGAGAGAGAGAGAGAGAGAGAGAGAGAGAGAGAGAGAGAGAGAGAGAGAGAGAGAGAGAGAGGAAAACAGACTTACACTGAAACCTCAGAAACACATAGAAGAGAGCAATAGAAACAGAGATATAGATATGAGACAGAGAAACAGAGACAAACATAGAGACATACAGAGTGATACAGAGACAGGCAGAAACAGAGACAGGAACAAAAAGAGAGTGAGAAGAAAGCAAAGAGAAGAAGGAGAGAGGAAGGAAGTGGGAGCACCGCCTTAATATTTGTGCTCCTCCTACGGCCAAGCTCAAGAAATTTGTAGTAGCTTCCCAGCAATGTCCTGGCAGCGTACTGTGTTAGGGACCTAAGAGCAGTCTCAGCACACTGAGAGGTCAGTTAACAGAGGCTGGCTGCCCATTTTAACCCAAGAACTCACGAAATTTGACGGAGAGCCTCAGGCACCTGCCCTAGCTGTCCGAACCCCCGCCCGGACAAACCAGGAGTCTTAGATAAGGAATACACAATGAAGGTCGACTTCACGAGAGAGAAGAGGGTCATTAACAGAATGATAATAGCTCGTGCCTAGGAGGCCACTTTTACAAAGCGCCTTCTTCCCTGCAACCCCGTGGCCGTGACTATTTCCAGAGAAACAGGTCAATGGATTGTCTAGTGATGACTTTGAAACACGAAGACCTGGGTTCAAACCTCGTCTGAGCACATCCTACCAATATAGTCTTGGGCTAGTTAGTCTCTTCTGCTACCGGGGCTCAACCTGTTTTCTCCTCTTTTATTTTTTTTTTTCCTCCTTTCTGAGGCTGGGGTTAAGTGACTTGACCAGGGTCATACAGCTAGAGCGTCTGAGACCAGATTTGAACTCGGGTCCTGCTGAATTCAAGAATGGTGCTCTATCCACTGCACCACCTAGCTGCCCCCTCTCCTCTTTCAAAAAAACCAGAGTCAAACTCCTTTGAGTCGTCCCTTCAGCCGCTACAGCTCTGGTCCAGGACTCTCTTTTCCTCTGTCTTTTTAAACTTATTGATTTTTCAACAAGCATTTATATTTTTCTGCTAGTCCTGCACCCACTAGAGAAAAGAAAAAAGGAAAACAAAATCCTAACAACCTGCAGGCGAGCCCAACGAATCTCCCCCATCCAATACTCTTCATTGTCTCTGCTGGAAGAAATCTTGAGCTGATCTTTTTCAACTGTCTAATTTTATACAAGGGAAACTGAGGCCCAGACGTAAAGTTAGTTATTCCAGAGTATAGAATCGTTAGCATAATTGGCTGATATTCCTTTGGGAACTTAAGAGTTACAAAACATATCATGTACAAAGGACCATGGACAGCATCACTCCCACTGTACAAAAAGGAAGCACCAGAAAAGTTGTCTGGCCCGGGTCCCACAGCTGCGAGTGCCCCAGCAGAGGTTCAAAGCCCACATGCCTTAGCTTCATGTAATACTCTGTGCCCTATCACCAAGAATTCGAACTCAGGTCCTCTATTTTGAAATTTGGGGGCTCCTGGGAGCGTCCTTGGAAATAAAAGCCCCCGGACCTCCCAGAAGCGATGGAAAAGAACTCGTGCTCTTCCCTCCTGTCTCGTTCGCTTGTAGGGCAAGGCCCGAGCTGGGAGAGGCGCGCGGAGGGCGGCGTCAGCTGCAGCTCCGGTTGCCCCGAGACCTCTTCTCTGAGCTCTCCAAAGCTCGTCCGTGACGGACACATCCAGGGCTTTTGTGGCAGCGCAGGTGTTGGAACTGGAGCGACGCTTCCGGCAGCAGTGGTACCTGTGGGCGCCCGCGCGCTGCAGCTCACCTCCACGCAGGTGAAGATCTGGTTCCCAAGCCGGCGGCACAAGTGCACGAGGCAGCCGCAGGACGCGTCCTTGGTTTCTCACCTCGCAACCTTGAGTGAATCTCTTCCGCTCCGGGGGCCTTGGTTTCCTCACCGAGAAAAATAAAGGCAGCGGGCTGGACTGATCTCTAAAATGCCTTGGAGAGCTACACCAACGGCCCGAGACCTCGCTGCTCCCCAGAGAAGCGCTCACTGCCAGCTCCCCGGGATGCGCTGGATCCATCCCTTAGGAATCACTGCTGACACTCAGATGCGCTTTTAGACAGCGCTCGGGTTTGTAGATACCTTCCTAACTCAGCGTCCTGATGGGGGAGTTAGTCCGATTCCTGTTTTACCCCTGACGTAGCCCCGACGTGAAGAGAACTGTCACGGTCCCAAAGCTAGTGGCGGTCAGAGGTGGAAGCGGAACCAAGTTTCTCCTGCCTGCCAGTCCAAACTTCTCCCGATGCACCCTGCGCTCTGTGACGCTCCCTTTGGGACCGATGGAAAACTTGAAATGGATGCTTTAGATCCATTTTAACCATTTAGATCCAATTTAATACGAAATTGGACAAGGGAGATCAGGAGAAGGAAGAGGTGAAAGTGGGATCTCTCAAGACCACGGAGCAGCCCTTGGAGGTGCAGAGCTACTGAGGGACAAACCCCTTCCCTAACTCGGGTGCATCAAAGAAAGGGCGTTTCATTGGTGACAGCCCAGTCCACTTTATTTCCAGTATCCCTAGAAAAGAGATTTCTTTCTCTTTTGTTTTTCATCCCTTTTCCTTATCCTTATCTCCATGTCAATTCCAGGATGGGGTAAATTGGGTATTTTTTGTTTGTTTGTTTGTTTGTTTGTTTACTTGTTTGTGTTTTTTTTTTTCGTTTGTTTCTTTGTTTGTTTGTTTGTGTTTGTTTTTTAAAGGGAAATTGTTGCACAATTCTCTATGGAAATCATTCAAAGCTTTCGTCTCATTTTTTTCTCTCAAACTACCACTTATAACTAAAAATTTTAAGGGAAGGAGAACTGAAGTTTCAAGATGGAAAGCCATGAATTCCCATTATTCCGACGCGATGTTTGCAGGCAAAGGAAAAAATAATGCAGACTCTGGAGTCATTTTTATCGGGTTCCTTCTCTTCTGTTTCATCCCAAAGATTTCTTTCTGTCCATACTGTCATACTAAGTGCATACTTAGTCCATACTAAGAAACAGGAGTTGGTGAAGTAAGATGTGTCATCTGGTCATTGGCAAATAAACGTAGACTTCCCGGGATGACTATAGTTCTCCAGACAATGCCCTGAGATTAAGATTCTGAGAGATGTTTAGCCTGAAAGAAATGAAATCAAATACACACACACATACGAACGCACACACACATACGAACGCACACACACACACACACACACATTTATTAAGATCCAGGACTCAGTTGGGAAATGTTCTTTTGGTAAATGGGGTGAGAAATCCAGTCCTGATGTTTTTCTCCCATTTGATTTTGAATCAATCAAAGTCTTCAAAAAGTTAAGGAGTTCAATACTTCTGAGCCATTCATTTCTCTAAAGTGATACTTGAATGTTTATTATGGACGTCACTTACTGGGATATGGGAAGGATGTGTGGTATTCTCTGTATGGGAAGCTACGTCAACCAATGCTAATACCAGAGTTAGAGCTAGAAAGTGAGTTAGAAATCAGCTCCCCAACTTCCTTATTGCCAGACATGTAACAAAAGGGATTTGAATCCCGATCTCCCTGATGCCCAGTAGGAAAATGATTTGTATATCTCAACATCAGAGAATTCAAATGTAGAGTCAGAATAGGCAACCTTTCCCCACTATGTTTTCCCTCTTTCCTCCCTTATTCCAATGATGTGATCATTTCCAAAGAAATGCTAAAATTAATTTTAAAATTCATCTTGTAATGGAATTGAAATATTTTTACTGTTTATTTTAAATCGGGAGATCCAAATAAATGTTGACTGTTTAAAATGAAATCTATATTGGAGTCCAATAAAATATAGTAAGGAGTTATTGGATTCATTTATGTTACTTTTATGTTAGAGAAGGGAAGCCTCTTGTAGTGGATTGGCCTTTGATCCTTGACTGGGTGACCATGAACAAGTTAATCTCTCACGTCCAGAGTTTTGTCTTCTAAGTTAAAGAGTTTTTCTATGACTTGTATTAGTGGCTGAAATTTTCCCATGAGGAGTTATTTGTATTGATGAATTCATCAATCTGGAAAAAAGAAAAATTAGTTTTTTAAGATGATTATCTCAGGAAATGTCTTAATGATCAAGGGAATCCAAGTTATGCTACTGTGTTTGCAAAGTTTTGCGTCTACTCTTTTGTTATGTTGGACTCTTTGTGACTCCATTTGACAAAGATACTGGAATGGTTTGCCATTTCCTTTGCCAATTTATTTTTACAGGTGAGAAAACTGAGGCAAAAAAGGATGAAGTAACTTGCCCAGGGACACAATGTCTGAGGGGGATTTCAACTCATGAACTCTTTCCAATTCCAAAGACCAATGTTCTGTCCACTGTGCCACTAATCTGCCCTTTTACTCACTTAGTGACCTTAGAAAAGTCCCTTACCTTTCTGAGCTCCTTTTTCCTTGTCATTGGAAGAGGTTTCACTACATGAGCTCCAAGATCCTTTCCAATGCTTTCATTAATAATGTTTGTAATCAAACCAGGCCAACTTGATATTCTTTGGAGGTTACTAGTTTTGGGAGCTTTAGGTGTTTGGGGGAGGGCAGGCTCCAATAGCAAAAGCATTTGTCAGACACAGATTTCCTTGAATAGACTTGACTCCTCTCAAATTATTCCATTTCCCCCCCAAAAAAAATCTCCCAAAGAATCATTTTTATTTCAGAGAAAAACAGAAATAACAAATCATCCCCAGTGGATGAAATACTCAAGTTGAGAATTAATAGCATTCATAGATTAAACCAACAGTCCATGGAGTCATCACTAAAGACCAGAGAGCATGCTAGGCAAGAAAAATTCAAGAAAAATTCACTTCTGTCCAAAAGCTAACATCTTAAAGGGATTCTAAATATAAAGGTGTAGATATGGAAGCCTAGGCAGATTGAGGGACATACTCAACTTTCTATAGCTCCTTAAGGAACATAGGATTAAAGTTTTCAGTCTCAAAGCAAAACCTAGAAGATGGAAGAAAAGATAGACCTCATTCCATCTTCACAATACCTTGAAAGAAGGTGTTATTATTACTCCCAGTTTATAGAGGAAGAAACTAAGGCTGACAATGATTAAATGTTGTTCCCATAATCCCACAGCTAGTGTTTGAGACAGAATTTGATCCCAAATCTTCAGTCTCCAAATTGACTCTTCTTTTTAACTATGTTAATGGAATCTGCTAAATGCAAAAGAATGAAGGAAGGGGTTCCATAAAGTGGGAATAGTAAGGGAAGGCTTCCCACAGAAGGTGGAATTAAGCTCAACCTAATTAAAGGATGGCAAAGTACAAATGAGCAGAGTTGGTTTAATAAAGTTATCCCTAGTACCATTGAGATTTTCATATATCATATACTGGCATAAGAAATTAAATGGTATTTAGGGGAAGTTTTATGGAAACCCAAAATAAGAAAAGAAGAGGAAAGATCATTAAAAAAATTTTTACAAATGGATAGATGCATAAAGCATATAGTATTGTATAATGACGATGTATTTTATCTTTTAATACCATTATTGATATATCTTCTTTGGTATGAAGAGGTTGTCAACAACAACAACAACAACAACAAAAAAAAAAAAAAAAAAAAAAAAACAAAACAAACAAAAAAAAAAAACAAACTTTATGCACGTTTTCCAGATTGCAAAGAAGCCATTCTTCGTTTATCCCTCCTGATGTAGAAGGGATAAGTGTAATATGGTTTAAGGAAAGATGCTAGATTTAAGCCCCCAAAGACTTGCATTTGAACAGCAGCTCTTGCCATTCATCAGCTAAATGTGTAACCTTGGGGGCATCACAAGCTTACTGGGCTTCAGCTTCATCATCTGTTAAATGAGAACTTTGGAAAGATAATTTCCAGCCCATGATCCTGGAGCTAGTTATTAGTATGAAACTGAAGTTTTGTGGTTGAAGGTCCTTCATTTACAGTTTCTGAGGACTGAGGAGAAAGAATAAAATAATACCAACTAACCAACCAGATTTCAAGACAAAAACTGTATTTTCACAGGAATTTTAAACTCCCACAAAGTTCAGAAAATTACAGTTCTCTTGCTTGATATTATTATTTTTTATTTAATTCTGAACTTAATAATTAAAATGAAATATATATATATATATATATATATATATATATATATATATATAATAGGGCAGAAAGAGTGGGATTGCAATAATATTAGGAATCTTTATTATTTTCTTTTAAAATATAGAATAAGTTCAATATATCTTTCTTTTTAAAATAAATTTAAGTTTTCTATTAATATAGTCTATTTCCTTTTCACTTAAATAAAAGAAAAAAAAATCATTGTGTTAGATATGCATTGTCAAACAAAACAAATTCATATTAGCTGTATCAAAAGAAAAAATGTAGAATTCATTCCAACATGTAATTTAAATATTGTCACATTTGTATCCTCCTTATTTATCTAATTATCCTTTATGTGATAAAACAGCTCTTTATATTATAAATATTTCTTTAAATTCTCCACGAGGCAAATGGTAAATGTTTGGATGGCCATGGGACAACAGACACTTTGATGCATTATTGGTGAGTCTTGTGAATTGATCCCACCCTTCTAGAAAACAACTTGGAATTAAATATTTTTGAGTGAATAAGTTATTTTTAAATTATTCTTTTTGAGTTTGGTGGGGTTATTTTATTTTATTTTAAAATAATAGTTTTCATTTTCAAAGTATTTGCAAAGATAATTTTCAACATTCACCCTTGCAAAACTTTTTGTTCCAAATTTTTCTCCCTCCCCTAGATAGCAAGTAATCCAATATGTTAAACATGTGCAATTGATTCTTCTATCTATATTTCCACATTTATCATGCTGCACAAGAAAAATCAAGATCCAAAAGAAAAAAATGAGACAGAAAACAAAAAGCAGGCAAACAACAACAAAAAAGGTTCTCATGTTCAATTCCCAGGAGCTCTTTCTGGATGCAGATGGCTTTCTCCATTACAAGTCTATTGGAGGAATTATCTATTTTTCAAAATTTACTAAACCCATCCTTCGACCCAGAGATATCAATCCTAGATCAAAGACAGGAAAAGATCCCGTGTATATAGAGCTTTATTTATAGCAACTTTATTTTTCTTTTTTGGTGGTAGCAAAAATCTCGAAGCCAAGGAAATGCCCCAAAATATGCTTATTTATTTTTAATATGGTAGATGGGTGTAAAAATGAAATATTCTTGAACTAGAAAGAATAAGAAACATGAAGAATTTAGAGGAAATTGGGAAGACTTGGATTGAAGCAGAATGATATCAGCAGAACCAGGAAAGCAAGATATATAATGATTAGAATGATGCAAACATGAACATCGAAAGGCAAGCCATGTCTGACCAGTATTGATCAGTCTTAATTCTCATAGCAATGAAGAATGCCTCTCTTCTCTCAGCAGATCCAAGTGATGAATGAAGCTCATGTGATCAGATATAGGCAGGATATTCCTTTGTTTTGCTTATCTACAGTTCTTTGTGAAAAGGAAGGGATTTTTTTCCCACACTATTTGAGCAGAATCATTTAGAGGTTATAACAATCAAAAAAGGCATCAGTAAAACTTACACTTAAAATTATTCAGTCAACATATGTAAAAATTGCCAAACTTTGTAATGACAAGATTTGTCTTCTCTAAATTCCCACGGGGGAAATGACTTGCTCATCTGACAAATACCTGTGATCTCTCTTCAAGTTTCAGTGTGACTTGGCTCATTTTTGTTCAGAAGGAATGGGAGGGAAGGAAAGGAATGAGAGGGGAAAGAAAAACTCTTCTACTTTTCTGACAGACCTATCTCTCTGTTAAGATTAATTTAAAAGGCTGTTCTCCTTGCAGCATCCTCCCCCAAAGTCCCCCTGTCAATTTTCCATGCCTGTAATCTTCTTCCCATCAAAATCTGCTCCTTTTGTGTGGGCATTCCTTCCCGACAACTTCTTATCCTTGTAAGAGGTTTCAGCAAGCAGGATCTCCAGAGGTAATCAGTCTTTTATCTCTGGAACCCACTCAGACCCATCAGTGCAGTCACCTCTGAATGTTCACAAACTCCAGAGATGGGAAGTAATTGACCTCTAAAGAAAACAAAAAAGGTCTCAGGAAGATAGCCTCAGTCCTTTCCTGACAGTCTTGAATCTGGGGGCTCACCTAGGGCAGGTGGATAAGTCAATAAAATCTCAGACTTCCTGACTCCTCTTGGCCTCCTTTCCCCTTTCCTTCCATCCTTCCCTCTTTCCAGGTTCTCAATGAGTCCAGCTTTCTCCTGAGATCAGCTTTAGATCACCTGTACTTCACATCTCAGGTCTGACGTATGGAATCCTCAGAGGATAATAAGTATCTAATAAGGATTATTATCATTTCAAATTATTAAATTCTCATATTTCAATGGGGTCAGACATACTAATAAAGTATTAATAAATGATTGTTATTATTATTGAAAACCATTTACCTTATCTTGTTGATTGGATTTCAGAGAAAAAGTCCTAGGATAAGTTGATATGTGTTTTTTTTTTTAATTTAATTCTGACTTCATGAATTCATTTGGGGTTTTCTCAGCAAATATACTGGAGTGGTTTGTCATTTCATTCTCTAGCTCACTTTATCGAGGAAACTGGGGCAAACGGATTGAGTGATTTGCCTTGAGCCATAGACCTACTAAGTGTCTGAGGTTAGATTTGAACTCATGAAGAGGGGTCTTCCTGACTCTAGGTGGGGCACCCTATTCACTGCCCTGCACAGCAGTAGTAGTTGCTCCTGCTACCAATAATTTTTGGTATTTAGTGTTCTATAATCTGTTGCATGGTTAAATCACAAAACTTTTAAAAACACATAATTGAACAAAAGCATTAAACTGTCAGCTCCATCTCTGTAGGGTCAAATATCCTTGCTATTTCCTAAAATCATTTGGCTTCCATAATATTCATTTTAGCAGTTTATTGGCTAAGTTCTCCAGGATTTTTAATGTCTGTATTTGTGCTATTTCTTTATTACACCAAAATATTCCATTATCTTTATGATAAATAATTTGTAAACCCACAAAAAGTGCTTCTAAATATTTTGGTATATTTCTATGCTTTCTTATCAATGATCTACCTGGAATGCCCAGAAGTCGAATCTCTGGAGCAAAGAATAATGGACATGTTAGGCATTTTGCGTAATTTCAAATTGCTTTCCAATACAATTTTACTGAATTATAACTCTCCCAAACATGGCCCAGTGTGTTTATCTATTCCTTCAAAGAAAGGAATAATCTTGCACCAGAGTGGAGGTTAGTAACATGCTTTACTAATGCTCATGCATTACTGCAAGATGTATAAGCCAATCATTCTGGATCTCATCTGGCCTGCTTTCCAGTTTTCCAAAGAAGCTCAAGTTTCACTCTCCACCTTTGATGGGCTCACTCTGTCATTCATTATACTTACTGTATACAAAATTCCTTTTTCACATGTGATCCAACTTGAATGGAACTTCTTTTGATTGCACAAATAACCAGAAAATTTCCACATCCTTCTTTAGAATATTCCCTCCTTTTGATTTCTTGACTTCTTGAAGCCCCTAAAGTAGAATTCTTGATTTATGGGGATTTAAAATTTTTCTCTTTCTGTTGCTTTGACTCTCTTCCTTCACTTAACTTTTTGTATTTCACTTCCCATTGTGGTTTAAGAGTATCAAGAATTCCTGATGTCTTGTTCTTTTGCACATTTCATTACATAACTTTTCCTTTATATTGCCTTTAGTTGAATGTTTCAGTGTCCAAGTTTTCTACTTGCAGGTAACAGATTGAGATCGATGCAATCCTCCCATTTTTTTCCCATGGGTCCTCATTAGTTTTCTCAAGCTACTTCTGCCAAGGTAAATCCTTGCCATGACAACAAACAATTGCAAAAGACATTACATGCAAGCCCTGGAATATTTTTAAAACTCTGTCAAATATTGTATGTGAATGTGTTCATGATGGTTAGGACCATGTTTAGAGCCAGTTTTTTAAACCATTCTGTTTTGGTATGGTTGGTCTCTTAGTTGGATTCCATCAGACTCAAAAAGGACTTATTGAAATTTGAAAGGAAATGATTTCTTATTGCACAAGAATAATCAATTCTGTTTATTCACCACAGTCTGTTCAGGAATTCTCCAGTCATCATCTTTTCTTGCCTTTTTTAAATAAACAAATTTTAGCATTCATTTTTCACAGTCATTTTCTACATACTCTTCATCATTCATCATTTTTTTTGTCATATTAGTTAATCTGATAGAGAATTGTTTTATTTTGCATTTCTCTATTCAAAAGTGATTTAGACAACTTCATCCATCCATCCACTTTTCAAAATCATGAGGGACTATTTTTGCAAGTGAATACAACATTTATGAAACAAGTGCAAAGTATTGTGTAAACTTTTGGATATACAAATAAAGAAGACAGACCTTGCTCTTAAGGAACACACATCCTAATGTGGGTAGGGGATGCAGAGAGGGAAGAAAATAACACTTAGGGAAGGTTTCAGCTGCTAATGAGAGGGAAAGGTCCTATGACCCTCGGGGTACATTGAGAAAGCAGATGCTAATGCTTTAATGTCATTTCCATGGATAAAATCATAGCATTTCTTGATAATGCTGAGGACTTTTGATGGCAAAGACTTTTAATTCTGAGTCTCAGTTGTTGTGGTTGTGTCCAGAGCAATTGAAAGGCTATGTCTCGACAAACCTGCTTCCCAGGAGGAGGGTTGCAGATACTGGATTGGAAATTGTTAGTCCTAAATTTCTTGGGTTCCAGATCTTGGGCTTTATCCATCAGAATCTGAGGCACTCAAGATGAAGGGATAGTCTGATCTGCCTCCTATATGTTGCCTCTCATTTTCCCCACCAGGTACTTGATAATTCTAGGCTTTCCCTCCCTTGTGGCTGGCAGTTGGTTGGCTAATTGTGAGAAGGTCTGTTCCCTTCATCATGCTTATGGCCGTGAGGGCTAGTCTAGAAGCAATAATTTTGGTCTGGTAAGCGTATCCTTGTCTAATCTATCTAGGTATAGATACTTAAAACTGTGTAACTCTGGGTAATTCGGGTTACCCTCTTTGCTTCATGTCTATCATCTTTAAAATCTACTAAATGATTAGGGAAGAAAAGGGCACATCAGTTTCTCTAACAAGAAAAATCTCAAATGTGGTCAGTCCGAAGTGAATAAAATTAATGAAGAACAACAAAAATACAAGTCAAATAAATACTAGATATTTTCTTCATTTTATATTAAAGAAAGCAAAATGGAAAGTTGACTACAATTCAAGGGGAATGTTTTGCAACATGTTGAAATCTATGGCCATTGTAGTGCTATAAATTCTAAGAGGAAATGAAGCATAAAATTACAGGACCAGATTGCTCAGGTATGATTTCCAGTAATTGAGGAAATATTGACATTGTTAAAAAAAAAATACCTGAACGTAGCATAAAAGAATCCAAAAGAGTGGGGATTGAACCCCTCAACTTTCAGGGTGGAAAGTCTAGTCTCCAGTTGCTAAGCAGGGAGACTCTTGTTGAAAGGATAGAGTGAACACAGAAAAGGAGGAGTTGAGAACTCCCTGGAGAAATGATCATGGATAGGAATAGCAGCAAGCTCCAAGATGAGAGCCCACTGCACACACAGTCATGGGACCAGGCTTTGTTCCTGGAAGTGGGGGGCCAGGGGAAAAGATGGGCTGGACGGGGTCTGTGAAGGGAATAGAATGGAATTTATAAATAAGGGAACTTTGGAGTACATTGTAAAAGGCCAGAGTCCCAGGGGAATATTCCAAGAACACCCCAACCCGAGGTAGAGGGCCTTTGATTCGATGGTTCAGTGGCCCAGGATAGGTCTGTAAATAGTATTCTCCTTCTTTCTTGACACAGCGAAGCAAGAAAGCAAAGTCACAGGAGTCCATGTCCCTGGCCCTTTTCCTCCTCAAGTAGGGGGTGTAGATCCCCAGGACCCACTGAGGCAGTTGAGTCACATCCACCTCCCAGTACTGACTGCCCGAGCTGAAGGCTTGCCCAGCAAGCACAGCATGGCAAGAAGGGTCCTCAGTCTCCTCTGGCCAGTCCTCTCTAGCCTTGGCACTCTTGAGGTCCTCAGAAACAGAAACACAGGAAGCAGCTGATGTGGCGTCCATGGTGAGGTCCACTCGGAATCTGTGGAGCATCTGGATCAGGCCAGGGATGGGATATTCTCTCAGTTCTGGGGTGACAGCCTTGGCCCTTTGGGCCAACACAGCCTCGCTCCTCCCCAGCAGCTGCTTGGCATCTTGCAGCAGATCCAGATTGGCTTGGCGGCCCGCTTCCTGCAGCTCTTGCATGAGTTCCTGTAGGCTCTGTATGTGCTGGGAGAGTCTGTCCTGGCTGGCCTTCTGGTCTTGCCTCATCCTGTCAAGGCATCGCTTCTCTTCCTCCATCAGTAACTGGTGAAGTTGGAAGAATTCTCCCCTGATTATCCAGTCCCAGTCAATAGCAGGTCTCTTCACCTGAGCAAGAAGTTGCTCACCTTCCTCCAGATGTTCCTCCAAACGACTATGAATGTGCTGAAGCTCCCTTCTGTATTTGTCAGCAGCCTCTTGCACGGGGGCGATTTTGTGAGCCCCATGCTCTGGGCTTTCAACACATGTCACACACAGGGCTGTCTGGTCCTCCTCACAGAACAGTTTGAAGAGTTTCTTGTGAGTGACACACTGGCTCTGTCCTTGAGTGCTCTGCAAAATCTTGGAGCTGAGCTCTTTGCCCAGCTCAGTCAACTCTGCTAGGCGCCAGTTCACCAACTGGAGTTCCCTGCCCTGGGAAACTTGCCTGCATTCAGGACAGGAGAAAGTTGGGGCTCCAACTCTCCAGCTGGAGGAGAGACAAGCTTGACAGAAACTGTGCCCGCACCCAATGGTGACAGGCTCACAGAAGTAGCCCCTGCAGATGCTACAGGTGATCTCACTCTGCAGTTCCTGCAGAAATTTCACAATAGCAGCCATTCTCTCTCTCTCTCTCTCTCTCTCTCTCTCTCTCTCTCTCTCTCTCTCTCTCTCTCTCTCTCTCTCTCTCTCTCTCTCTCTCTCTCTCTCGTCTCACTTCTGCAGTTCCTGCGGACTCTTTTCTGTAGAATGTTTTCCTCTCAGAGCAGGTTTCTTGGGCAGCTTTTGGAGCCTCCAGCCAAAGTGAAAGTAGAATCTCGAATCCTCTTCTTACCTAATCCTGGCTAGGAGTCTCCTCCAGCTCTGGTTCTTATCCCAATCCAGAATGCTCTTCAGACTCAACGTTGCCTCTTTTTATCCTCCCAGAGAATGGCCTTGTGGGTACTCCCAGGGGCTGATGGGAACTCCTACAACCAATGAATTTGGTCCTTTTAAAGGTGTCAACTCCTTTAAATGTGTAAACTCCTTTTCAAAAGTCTAAAGGTGTAAACTCCTTTTCAAGGTTTAAAGGTGTGAACTCTGAGCTAGAGAAATGTTTAGACAACCTGAATTAGCACTTAATAATCCTAACATCTCCCCTTTCTTTTGATTTAGAACACAGGGTGCTCATGATCTTGAAACAAGTATACATAAATCCATCAATATGGAAGATATTACACATAATGACATAAGTACATGGTAACATAACACATGCTAGAAGTGATGTAACAAATAACATGATCAAATAATCATCAATTGAGAATTGAGACATGTCCATAAGTCCATTGTCCATTAGTTAATGTGCCAGAAATCCAATAATTCCTGCACGTTTTAAAGTCCTATGATAGTCTTCATCAACAATTTTTCATCTCAAGGATGCCATGCTCACAGTTCCTATCTTCATTTAATAAGGTTACATTTCCGTAATTAAAGTTGAGTGAAGATTTCTAATGGCTTTGTGTCCTTCAGCTTTCCTCTCTTTAGATTTGGTTAACGAGTCAACTTCTGCTCTTATTTCACTTAATTCGGGTTTAGAAATAGAATCACAAAGGCTGCATGGCCACTTACTGGGAATGTTACAGGGGGCTTCTTTCTCCCAGCATCCGAGCTCCTCCCTTCAAAATCTGGATGGAAGGAGAGAGAAAGAGAGAGTCAGAGACAGAGAAAGAGAGAGAGGGAAGGAAAGGGGAAGAGGGAGAAGGGGAAGAAGGAAGGAGAGGGAGAAGAAGAGAGAGATATAGTCAGAGACAGAGAGAGAGAGACAGTCAGAGAGAGAGAGAGAGAGAGAGAAGGGGGAGAGGAAGTGGGTGAAGGAACAGGAAACAGAGAGAGAGAGAGAGAGAGAGAGAGAGAGAGAGAGAGAGAGAGAGAGAGAGAGAGAGAGAGAGAGAGAGAGAGAGAGAGAGAGAGAGAGAAGGGGGAGAGGAAGAGGGTGAAGGAACAGGAAAGGGAGGAAGAGGGAGAGGGAGAGGGGGAGGGAGGGGCAGAGAGTTGCAGGGAGGGAAGGACAGAGACAGATAGAGACCAAGACAGAGAGACAAAGAGAGAGGTGAGGGAAGCAGAAAGGGAGAGCGAGAGACTAGAACAGAAAAGGGGAGGGGGAGCAGAAAGGACAGAAAGACTTCAGAAACAGAATCTCTATCAGATTGACTAAGAAGTGAATGATAAAGAATCACTTTAATTGAAAGTTGGCCAAAATACACGACTGACCTCTTAACTACTTTGGAGATGGGGTGTGAGGGAAGAGTGCATGCCAACCAAGGAAAAGAGAGACAGGGAGATGCAGAGACAGATTCAGAGAGAGGACATTAGATGGGGAAAGGGAAAGAAAGAAGGGGCCAAAAGACACTGAAAGAGATAAGAAGAAAAACAGGAGAGAGTGTCAGAGATTGAGACAGAGAGAGGCAAAACCGACAACAACAAATAGGAAAATAGATGTAAACAGAGAACTGAGAAACTCAGAAAGATGTGTGTATGGGAGACAGACAGAGAGACAGACACGGAGACAGAAACAGAGAGATGCAGAGACAGATTCAGAGAGAGGGCAGCTAGACGGGGAAAGGGAGAGAAAGAAGGGGGCAAAAAGACAGAGAAAGGAGAGATGAAGGAGGAAAACAGGAAAGTCAGAGATTGAGACAAAAGAAAGAGAGAGAGAGAGAGAGAGAGAGAGAGAGAGAGAGAGAGAGAGAGAGAGAGAGAGAGAGAGAGAGAGAGAGAGAGAGAGAGAAGTAGAAGGAGAAAGACAGAGAGAGAGAGACAGAGAGACAGTGACAGAGAGAGACAGAGAGAACCCCCTCCCGGACAAGCCAGGAGTCTTAGATAAGGAATACGCAATGAAGGTCGACATCAAGGGAGAGAAGAGGGTCATTAACAGAATGATAATAGCTCGTGCCTAGGAGGCCACTTTTACAAAGCGCCTTCTTCACTGCAACCCCGTGGCCGTGACTATTTCCAGAGAAACAGGTCAATGGATTGTCTAGTGATGACTTTGAAACACGAAGACCTGGGTTCAAACCTCGTCTGAGCACATCCTACCAATATAGTCTTGGGCTAGTTAGTCTCTTCTGCTCCCGGAGCTCAACCTGTTTTCTCCTCTTTTATTTCATTTTTTCCTCCTTTCTGAGGCTGGGGTTAAGTGACTTGCCCAGGGTCACACAGCTAGAGCGTCTGAGACCAGATTTGAATTCGGGTCCTCCAGAATTCAAGGCTGGTGCTCTATCCACTGCACCACCTAGCTGCCCCCTCTCCTCTTTCAAAAAAACCAGAGTCAAACTCCTTTGAGTCGTCCCTTCAGCCAGCCGCTACAGCTCTGGTCCCAGGACTCTCTTTTCCTCTATCTTTTTAAACTTATTGATTTTTCAACAAGCATTTATATTTTTCTGCTAGTCCTGCACCCACTAGAGAAAAGAAAAAAGGAAAACAAAATCGTAACCACCCGCAAGCGAGCCCAACGAGTGCCCCCCATCCAATACTCTTCATTGTCTCTGCTGGAAGAAATCTTGACATGATCTATTTCAACTGTCTAATTTTATACAAGGGAAACTGAGGCCCAGAGGTGAAGCTAGTTATCCCAGAGTATAGAATCGTTAGTATAATTGGCTGATCTTCCTTTGGGAACTTAAGAGTTGCAAAACATATCGTGTACAAAGGACCATGGACAGCATCACCTCCACTATGCAAAACGGAAGCACCAGAAAAGTTGTCTGGCCCGGGTCCCACAGCTGCGAGTGCCCCAGCAGAGGTTCAAAGCCCACATACCTTAGCTTCATGTAATACTCTGTGCGCTACCGCCAAGGATTCGAACTCAGGTCCTCTATTTTGAAATTTGGGGGCTCCTGGGAGCGTACTTGGAAATAAAAGCCCCCGGACCTCCCAGAAGCGATGGAAAATAACTCGTGCTCTTCTCTCTCTCAAGGTCCTGTCTCGTTCGCTTGTAGGGCAAGGCCCGAGCTGGGAGAGGGGCGCGGAGGGCGGCGTCAGCTGCAGCTCCAGCTGCCCCGAGACCTCTTCTCTGAGCTCTCCAAAGCTCGTCCGTGACGGACACGTCCAGGGCTTTTGTGGCAGCGCAGGTGTTGGAACTGGAGCGACGCTTCCGGCAGCAGTGGTACCTGTGGGCGCCCGCGCGCTGCAGCTCACCTCCACGCAGGTGAAGATCTGGTTCCCAAACCGGCGGCACAAGTGCAGGAGGCAGCCGCAGAACGCGTCCTTGGTTTCTCACCTCGCAACCTTGAGTGAATCTCATCCGCTCTGGGGGCCTTGGTTTCCTCACCGAGAAAAATAAAGGCAGCGGGCTGGGCTGAGCTCTAAAATGCCTTGGAGAGCTACACCAACGGCCCGAGGCGTTGCTGCTCGCCGGAGAAGCGCTCACTGCCAGCTCCCCGGGATGTGCTGGATGCATCCCTTAGTAATCACTGCTGACACTCAGATTCGCTTTTAGACAGCGCTCGGGTTTGCAGATACCTTCCTAACTCAGCGTCCTGATGGGGGAGTTACTCCGATTCCTGTTTTACCCCTGACGTAGCCCCGACGTGAAGAGACCTGTCAAGGTCCCAAAGCTAGTGGCGGTCAGAGGTGGAAGCGGAACCAAGTTTCTCCTGCCTGCCAGTCCAAACTTCTCCCGATGCACCCTGCGCTCTGTGACGCTCCCTTTGGGACCGATGGAAAACTTGAAATGGATGCTTTAGATCCATTTGAATCATTTAGATCCAATTTAATACGAAATTGGACAAGGGAGATCAGGAGAAGGAAGAGGTGAAAGTGGGATCTCTCAAGACCACGGAACAGCCCTTGGGTGCAGAGCTACTGAGGGACAAAACCCCTCCCTATCTCGGGTACATCAAAGAGAGGGCGTTTCATTAGTGACAGCCCACTCCACTTTATTTCCAATATCCCTAGAAAAGAGATTTCTTTCTCTTTTGTATTTCATCCCTTTTCCTCAGCCTTATCTCCAAGTAAATTCCAGGAAGGAGTAAGTTGTTTTTTTGTTTGTTTGTTTTTCTTTTTTAAAGGGAAATTTTTGCACAATTCTCTATGGAAATCATTCAAAGCTTTCGTCTCATTTTTTTTTCTCAAACTACCACTTATAAATAAAAATTTTAAGGGAAGGAGAACTGAAGTTTCAAGACGGAAAGCCATGAATTCCCATTCCTCCGACGCGATGTTTGCAGGCATGGGAAAAAATAATGCAGCCTCTGGAGTCATTTTTATCATGTTCCTTCTCTTCAGTTTCATCTCAAAGGTTTCTTTCAGTCCATACTGTCATACTAAGTGCATACTTAGTGCATACTAAGAAACAGGAAGTGGTGAAGTAAGATGTGTCATCTGGTGATTGGCAAATAAACATAGGCTTCCCGGGATGACTATAGTTCTCCAGACAATGCCCTGAGAATAAGATTCTGAGAGTTGTTTAGACTGAAAGAAATGAAATCAAATGTACACACACACACATTTATTAAGATCCAGGACTCAGTTGGGAAATGTTCTTTTGGTAAATGGGGTGAGAAATCCAGTCCTGATGTTTAAATTCTCCACGAGGCTAATGGTAAATGTTTGGATGGCCATGGAACATCAGACACTTTGATGCATTATTAGTGAGTCTTGTGAATTGATCCAACCTTTCTAGAAAACAACTTGGAATTAGATATTTTTGAGTGAATAAGTTATTTTTAAATTATTCTTTTTGAGTTTGGTGGGGTTTATTTTATTTTATTTTAAAATAATAGATTTTATTTTCAAAGTATTTGCAAAGATAATTTTCAACATTCATCCTTGCAAAACTTTTTGTTCCAAATTTTTCTCCCTCCCCTAGACAGCAAGTAATCCAATATGTTAAATATGTGCAATTGATTCTTCTATATATATTTCCACATTTATCATGCTGCACAAGAAAAATCAAGATCCAAAAGAAAAAAATGAGACAGAAAACAAAAAGCAGGCAAACAACAACAAAAAAGGTTCTCATGTTCAGTTCCCATGAGCTCTTTCTGGATGCAGATGGCTCTCTCCATTACAAGTCTATTGGAGGAATTATATATTTTTCAAAATTTTCTAAACCCATCCTTCGACATAGAGATATCAATCCTAGATCAAAGACAGGAAAAGATCCCGTGTCTATAGAGCTTTATTTATAGCAACTTTATTTTTCTTTTTTGGTGGTAGCAAAAATCTCGAAGCAAAGGAAATGCCCCAAAATATGCTTATTTATTTTTAATATGGTAGATGGGTGTAAAAATGAAATATTATTGAACTAGAAAGAAAAAGAAACATGAAGAATTTAGAGGAAATTGGGAAGACTTGGATTGAAGCAGAATGATATGAGCAGAACCAGGAAAGCAAGATATATAATGATTAGAATGATGCAAACATGAACATTGAAAGGCAAGCCATGTCTGACCAGTATTGATCAGTCTTAATTCTCATAGCAATAAAGAATGCCTCTTTTCTCTCAGCAGGTCCAAGTCATGAATGAAGCTCATGTGATCAGATATAGGCAGGATATTCCTTTGTTTTGCTTATCTACAGTTCTTTGTGAAAAGGAAGGGATTTTTTCCCCACACTATTTGAGCAGAATCATTTAGAGGTTATAACAATCAAAAAAGACATCAGTAAAACTTACACTTAAAATTATTCACTTAACATATGTAAAAATTGCCAAACTGCAAGGACAAGATTTGCCTTCTCTAAATTCCCACGGGGGAAATGACTTGCTCATCTGACAAATACCTGTGATCTCTCTTCAAGTTTCAGTGTGACTTGGCTCATTTTTGTTCAGAAGGAATGGGAGGGAAGGAAGGGAATGAGAGGGGAAAGAAAAACTCTTCTACTTTTCTGACAGACCTATCTCTCTGTTAAAATTAATTTAAAAGGCTATATTCCTTGCAGCATCCTCCCCCAAAGTCCCCCTGTCAATTTTCCATGCCTGTAATCTTCTTCCCATCAACATCTGCTCCTTTTGTGTGGGCTACCCTTCTCAACAACTTCTTATCCTTGTAAGAGGTTTCAGCAAGCAGGATCTCTGGAGGTAATCAGTCTTTTATCTCTGGAACCCACTCAGACCCATCACTCCAGTCTCCTCTTAATGTTCCCAACCTCCAGAGATGGGAAGTAATTGACCTCTAAAGAAAACAAAAAAGGTCTCAGGAACATAGCCTCAGTCCTTTCCTGACAGTCTTGAATCTGGGGGCTCACCTAGGGCAGGTGGATAAGTCAATAAAATCTCAGACTTCCTGACTCCTCTTGGCCTCCTTTCCCCTTTCCTTCCATCCTTCCCTCTTTCCAGGTTCCCAATGAGTCCAGCTTTCTCCTGAGATCAGCTTTAGATCACCTGTACTTCACATCTCAGGTCTGACGTATGGAATCCTCAGAGGATAATAAGTATCTAATAAGGATTATTATCATTTCAAATTATTAAATTCTCATATTTCAATGGGGTCAGACATACTAATAAAGTATTAATAAATGATTGTTATTATTATTGAAAACCATTTACCTTATCTTGTTGATTGGATTTCAGAGAAAAAGTCCTAGGATAAGTTGATATGTGTTTTTTTTTTTTATTTAATTCTGACTTCATGAATTCATTTGGGGTTTTCTCAGCAAATATACTGGAGTGGTTTGTCATTTCATTCTCTAGCTCACTGTATAGAGGAAACTGAGGCAAATGGATTGAGTGATTTGCCTTGAGCCATAGACCTACTAAGTGTCTGAGGTTAGATTTGAAGCCATGAAGAGGGGTCTTCCTGACTCTAGGTGGGGCACCCTATTCACTGCCCTGCACAGCAGTTGTAGTTGCTCCTGCTACCAATAATTTTTGGTATTTAGTCTTCTATAATCTGTTGCATGGTTAAATCACAAAACTTATAAAAACACATAATTGAACAAAAGCATTAAACTGTCAGCTCCATCTCTGTAGGGTCAAATATCCTTGCTATTTCCTAAAATAATTTGGCTTCGATAATATTCATTTTAGCAGTTTATTGGCTAAGTTCTCCAGGATTTTTAAGGTCTGTATTTGTGCTATTTCTTTCTTACACCAAAATATTCCATTATCTTTATGATAAATAATTTGTAAACCCACAAAAAGTGCTTCTAAATATTTTGGTATATTTCTATGCTTTCTTATCAATGATCTACTTGGAATGCCCAGAAGTCGAATCTCTGGAGCAAAGAATAATGGACATGTTAGGCATTTTGCATAATGTCAAATTGCTTTCCAACACAATTTAACTGAATTATAACTCTCCCAAACATGGCCCAGTGTGTCTATCTATTCCTTCAAAGAAAGGAATAATCTTGCACCAGAGTGGAGGTTAGTAACATGCTTTACTAATGCTCATGCATTAC
>NC_133618.1:4061261-4127523 GCF_048593235.1 Sminthopsis crassicaudata | reverse complement strand
AACATGAATACTATGTCCCCAAAGCAGATGTGAGGACTGGGGTGAAAGAAATTACTCAGATATTAGCCATTGATGAAGATAAGAGAATGACCTAGTCATCAGAAAATAACAACGAGAAAGACTACACATTCTTTTTCAGACTTCTAAGGAAATAGTGTTGAAGAACAGTGGCATAGGGATAGCCTGGAAGTGAGTAAAGGGAAGTGAGAGTCTAAAAGCTAGCTATTAAACAAGTCTTTATGGCTTGCAGAAGAAAGTAAAGAAAATCTTCAATGGAAAAGTTTTCAAAAGATTTGATGTCCCTGAGATAAGTTAGATCTCAATTAAGTCAATACACAGTGTATGAAGATGTTGAATAAAATTTTAATTAAATTTTTTTAAAGATATGGAATAATTTTCTGAGAATAGTGTGGGAGTCCTCAATGGCAGTAAGCAGTGAATTAAAGTAATTGGATCTGGGCAGAAGAATTGATCTGGCTAGAGAATAAAATGCAAAAGATGTTAGCTTATATCTTATATGTAGGATAGGAAAGATTGGAAAATGGAAAAGAGGAACTAGGAGAATAGGAGTAAATGGGTCTGAGTTCTAGCATCAGGGTGAGTAGTACCTATAATGTAGTGAAGCATCTTAAAGAATTACCTAACTTCGAACACCAAATGAACATTGATATTGCATTAATTTCACTCTCATGTAGCATCAGTTCTTTTAATGTATCTAGCTCTAGAGCTTCTATCTGAAGAAAGAATTTAGAAAACTGTTTCCAACTGACTTAAATAGATAATGGTACGGAAGAACTTAGACATGTGAAAAGTTATTTGCACACTATTAAAATAGTAGAGGTACAAAATTAAGTTCTAATTTAGGGTAATATGGGAAAGAAAAAAATGCAAATTCCAAAGACAACACAAAGAAGCAATAAAATTTTGTAAGTGACTGGACATGGGACCAAAAAAAAAAGAAAAGAAAAGAAATTAGGGGTGAATTTTTGAGGTTTGATAGCATCTAATGTCAATGCAAGATAATTTCTTCATAGGCAGGATAAATTTGAAAGACCCACTGCTCAGTATTCTGTGAGTATTGAAGTCATTTTTTCAGTGCTACTACATGTACAAAATCCAGTCTAAATTTATTTTCCAAGTCCTCATTAAGCTAAGTGGTTAACATTTACTTTATTCTCCTTTTATTTCTTAGCCATATTCCCTCCTTATCTTGTTATAGACAGCTTAGCTTCACCAATCATGCCTGGACAATTCTTTCCCTTGTGTTTCTCATCTATTATTCCCTTACTTAAAATTGTGTGATTTTCTGGTCAGGATTCTGATTTAGAACCTTTGCTCTCTTCTATCAGTGGTGGCTATGAGGCAAGTATGTGACAGAAGAATATGTTGGACAAAGTAGATACTTAAATATTTGAGATCTCCATGTGAGTACCTGAAAGAATATAAACAGAATAACAATAAATAAATAATGAATAAAAACAGAATAATAAATAAGGAAATCACAAGAGGGAGGCTGTCTTTGGAATCCACGTTAAAAAAAATACTAGATATCGATTGAGACGTAGGTCACAGTACTGGCATCCCAGGACCTTCTGACACTAAAATAAGTTGCCAGCTCCCTTCTTACATAACCAGAAAATACTGTGTTTTTGATGTGACTTCCTTGTGGAATTATTGCTAAGTGTAAAGACAGATAAAAATCTCTGATCATGAAGAGCTTATTAATCAGCATCTGGTCCTGTAGTTTAAATGGGTACATGTGTAATTGGATTTTGGAGAAGTCGATCTAAATTCATGTTAGCTAGTTCTAAATGAGCATTCCTTAAACTTTTAAAGATTACATTTTAACAATAAGTTTGCAATTTTTCAGGTATATTTTTGGTTAATTTGCTATTGGCTCTTAAGTATTTTTATTTCTTCTTTTAAAAATTGTTCCTTTCTGAATCCAGCCATTCTGGAGAGCAATTTGGAACTATGCCCAAAAGTTATCAAAGTTGCATACCCTTTGACCCAGCATTGCTGTTATTGGGATTATATCCCAAAGAAATACTAAAGAGCGGAAAGGGACCTGTATGTGCCAAGGTGTTTGTGGCAGCTCTTTTTGTTGTAGCTAGAAACTGGAAGTTGAATGGATGCCCATCAATTGGAGAATGGTTGGGCAAATTATGGTATATAAATGTTATGGAATATGATTGCTCTGTAAGAAATGACCAACAGGAGGAATATAGAGAGGCTTGGAGAGACTTACATCAACTGATGCTGAGTGAAAAGAACAGAACCAGAAGATCGCTGTACACTTCAATGCTGTATGAAGAGGTATTCTGATGGAAGTGGATATCTTCAACATAAAGAAGATCCAACTCACTTCCAGTTGATCAATGATGGACAGAAATAACTACACCCAGAGAAGGAACACTGGGAAGTGAATGTGAATTGTTAGCACTACTGTCTATCTACCCAGGTTACTTATACCTTCGGAAGCTAATACTTAATGTGCAACAAGAAAATGGTATTTACACACATATATTATATCTAGGTTATATTGTAACACATGTAAAATGTATGGGATTACTTGTCATCGGGGGGAGGGAGTGGAGGGAGGGAGGGGATAATTTGGAAAAATGAATAAAAAAAAATAAAATAAATAAAATAAAAAAATTGTTCCTTTCTAAACCATTATCTCAATTCTTCGCTCTGCTGCACCTTCAATAGCATTCATTTACTTCTCAAATTATACAATATTTGGAAAATTGCCATAAAGTCCTCACATCTTAACCCTCCATTTTAGAGATTCATTTAGAGCCCCAGAAGGATAGAGTACAAATAACCCAGTCACACAGCCCTTTGGACTTTTCCATCCATGCTTTTTCCAACTTGATTCCAGCATCAGGAACTTTAAAAATCACAAATATCTAAATAGAGAAGTGATTCTCAATTATAAAGTAAATATGTGAAAAGCTTTCACATTCAGTCTTATCTACAGCTGTTTTTGCACTTTGTAACTCAAAATCCTAGCTAAGGTCCTAGCAATATACGAACTAATTTTTTTTTTAATGTACGAACTAAATCTAAGGATGGTTATGAGGAATCTTGAGTGATCATAAATGCATTGTCCTCATTTTATAAATGAGTAAATTAAGGACTATTAAGTAGCACCATGGTGCATAGAATGCTTGACTGGAATAAGGAAGTCTCATCTTTCTGAATTCAAATGCAGCTTCACACTTACTATGTGACCCTATGCAAGCCGCTTAATCCTGTCTGCCTCAGTTTCTTCATCTGTAAAATAATCTGGAGATGGAAATGGCAAACCACTCTAGTATCTTTGCCAAGGAAATACAAAATGGGGTCATAAACTGAGGCCCAATAGAAAGTCAGCTGAACTTTAGGAATCCGAAGACAGGTTTAGGTTTTAACTTTGCCACAAATTATCTCTTTCTTATGCTCAATATGGAGAAGATAACACTATTTGCCCTATATCCTAGGTAAAATAGGAAAATTCCATAAGACTTTTAAAAGTATTTTGTAAACTTGATTGCTAGACCCCAAAACTCTTGAGGACAAGTGATTTTTCCTTAATTTTCCATCTTATCTTTCACAGTTTTCATCCACCTCTATTCAAACCCATTAAAATGGTTTATTAAAATTCAGAAGATTTGTCTCCCTTTATTTTCTCTTTGACCCATCATTCTTCATCCCCTTGGCCCCATATGTTAAGATGGTGTACTGAAAAAAAAAATTATAATTACAATCAGAACACCTAATTTCAAATAATTTCTCATAAGACAGTTCTTAATGTCTCTGTTTTTGTTTCCCCAACAATAAAATGAGAGTGGATAATACTTACACAGAAAAAGTACTTTATTATATCCTGATTTTACAATCTTTGAAACATTTGCCTAATTATCCCCATGTCATCCTGAGAAACTGAAGGACTTCAACTTATACATGAATATAACTAGTAACAAATATACAAGGTTAAGTACTTAATTTCTTATTTCTTCAGAACTTAGAAAAAAAATAAAAATTTTGGGTCAAATATTAATTAGTATTAATTTAATAATTAATAAATTCAATATTGCAATAATAAACTTCTATTTTCTGCCTACTCTGATAAGAGATATTTACTATGAGAGTTAGAAGTAGAGGCAGGGTAGTAACATCAAAACTGGTCCTATACCATTATAGGTCTATACCATTATAAATAACCTAACATAAGAAACAAGATGGACAGATTTGTTGTATGATAAAATGAATTATGAAAACTCCAATCTTAGTCTTTCCAAGGTAACCTCCCTACTTAATTCCCAGGAATATATATTCACTGGTCTGAGATTTAGTTGTGATTCCAGCTGAGCAGCTAACTGCGATGTTTTTCCTAAAGCACTCATTTAAGATTGGCCAAAGATGTAAAAACCTAAGAATAAAATTCAAAAATAATATTTAAGGTCTCAGAAAAGGTTTCTCCTTCAAACAATAAAGTCTCGCTAATCACATTAAGATTGAACACAATTGTTATGAATGCCATCATATTATTTTAATAAATTGGCTTAACAAATAAAATTTATCAAGCTTTTTAAAAATCACACAAGGTTGTTTTTTTATTTAAACATTTACATGTTTTACTTAAACATTACTTCTTAAAAGTATTTCCCTTTCTTAAAAACAATGCAAAATTTACTCTGATTAAAAAAGATATTTACTAGACTTACAAGAAGTAAATTAGTTGGACAATTCTAAAATGATAGATATCTTATTCAACCTTTAAAATAAAAGTAAATCCTTAAAATTGAAATTTATCAAAATTAAGTTGGAGTAAAATATATTTTAGTATCATAAATAAACCCCCAAAATACCATAAAAACAAAATAAACTCTTAATTACCACCTCTCTCTAGCAAAAAAAAAAAAAAGAAGAAGAAAGAAAGAAAAAGAAAAAAGTATTTGTAATGGGGAGGAGATTCACTTAATTTAAGTGAAACAGTACCAAAAATAAACCAATTAAATTAGCCTTATCACAGTAACAAAAGTTAAACAGTTCTTTAAAAATTTACATGATATCTTTTCCTTCCTTTTATCTTCTCCAGGCATTAAAATATATCACTAAAAATCAAGAAAACAATTTCTGGAATCCCACAAAGATGTGAATATATGATAGATTATAAAAGAAGTTTCTTTTCTAGGAGCAAAGCTGAAAGTACTGTTCACCAAGTTTCACAATGTAAGAAAAATCTGAAACATAACAATACCATAAATGATATTATGTATTTGGAACTTGAAATAAATCCATTATCAATCAGGTGGCCTCAGTTCAGGTGAATACATTTCAAAATTACCTTGCAAAGAAAATTCATCTCATTAACATTGGCACTGTATGCTGATCACATCTAAAAATCCATATAGTTATTAAGCATGAAGCAATTATACCTAATTAAAGAATTAATACTTAAAAACTACTATTAATATAACACCTGATCTTTACCAGACACTTATTAAGAATTTTGCAATCACTTGATCCCCACAGACATCCCTGGGAGGAGGGTGCTATTATTATTCCTTTAACAGAATAGTAAACTGAGGTAAACATATAAAAGATAACTTCCTTGAGAGGACAAAAATAATAAACTTCTTAATGTCAAATAGCAAATGGCTTTTACATTAGTGTCATAAGTAAATTTTGTTTCCACAGTTGAAAAGTTTTAGTCTCATAGTTTCCCTCTCTGTTGCCCCGGTAGAAAAGAATGTAATACAAGTTTAGGGTCAGTACAACCTGGTCAAAGAGAATTAAAGAATGTTTTAAGTCAACAGAAGTAGCCACAGGTGAGTGCAAATGACCTGGGTTTATGCCCCAGCAAGCTAAATTTTTAATTGACCATGTTTAATAAGTCTCATGAACATTAACTTCTCCTCCATTAAGGAGAATACATCCATCATGTGATGATGTGGCAAGGGAAGAGGGAACATAGAAATATCAAGGATTGTATGTAGTGGAAGTGTTATGAAATATTAGATTTTTGGAAGGGTATCCTCCAATGGAAACTCTGAGGAGGGGATGAGGACGCAGTGAAAGTATGGAGTATAACTGCTGGTTCTGGGCTCTGTAAACTGTGTTTGTGCCCCCTTAAAGGGGTATTCTACTCCCCCTGATTCTTGCAAAAAACATAATAAAGCCTCCCTCTACTTATTCCAAGAATTTGAGTCTTTTTTAACATTAGGTTCTGATTTACCATAACTATCTTAATAGGAGAATACACTAAGTTTGAATTCTGATTTCCTTCAGAACAGATTTTGGCTTAAATAAAATCAAATCCAAATTTATGATTTCTAAGGTAATTTTATATTTTCAAGGCTACTATTAGCAATTCCAAAAAAAAAGATTATTATGCATAAATTATATCTTTCTTTTTTTTTCCTCAAAGATATGTGATGACAATTCCCAGCTCTCTGTAACTTTGTTTTCTACTTACTTAAAGTATCTATTCTCAATCCTCTTCTTTCTTTATCTATCTTTGAGACTTTCCAGATAAGAGGCTGGTCTAAGTATTCGACTTCCAATTCTCAATACACATATATCTTTAGAAATACATATAGTTTTACAAACAGTTTGAATTCACAACTATTATCATCAGGTTATTTTAAAGTATACTGGGCTAAGTGAGATAAATTATTGCTTTTGGAATTTCCTACCCTAAGATTCTAGATGATTGTTTTCTTTTTCCAGGCACATAGATCTTTGGGGTTTCTGAAAAGGTGTGGCCAGTATTCTCTGGCAGAAATTTCTGAGAGCTTTCACAGGAGTTAATTAAATAATTCCCAGTTTTAACAGCACAAGGAAACATTTAAGGTCCTTTATAATAAAGATCACAATAACTAATATTTTTGTCATATTCAATATTTATATAGTGTTAGATTTAATATAGGCTTCTTATAGATTATCCTGAAAAGTGAGTAGGCATAACTAATCAGATGCTTATCTAAACTGACTAGTAGACTAAAGCTGGTTAAAAACTGATTTTTTAAAAATTAAGAATAAAAAATCTTTTCCTTTGAAACTTCTAGTTCTTAACTAAAATAAAACCCCTATTGTTTTTACTTTTAAGCATAGGGTTAATTGCTCTAATCTTAATATACTGAAACCTTCAATTACCAATGTATCACAAAAGCAAGAACTCAATGTTATTGAATTTTGATTTCTTTTAGATAACATTTGCTTTGGTCTTTTGACAATTAAATACGTAATCTCAAGGAATTAGAAAAGAGCAAACTTTTTATATATCTCCAAAACAACGAATTATCAAATTAATTTTGGGTACTTTTCTTTTACACATTACAAATCACATAACTGAGGTAACAGTTTAAATAATACAGCTAGGGGCAGCTAGGTGATGAAGTGGATATAGCACCAACCCTGAAGTCAGGAGGACCAGAGTTCAAATCTAACCACAGACCCTAATGTATGCAAGTTCCTTAACCCCAATTGCTTTAATAATAATAATAATAATAATAATAATAATAATAATAATAAAATAATATAGCTAACAGACTCTCTAACCCACTTAGTATAATAATAAAAGATGATGCATTTTACTTAAAATAAGACTAGAATGAATCTATTTTCCAAATAGAATCTCAATTTATAATTTTAATGATTTAGTATTATGTTATTATATTTGTTATTATGCATATATATGTATATTTATACAGACAAGGATTATTCCAAGTACTTCATATTATGGAATTCACTATTTCCAACTAATTAATACATTGCCAAAGATTTTTAAAATGACAGTATTTCCACAAAATTTTGAAATCATATGCTACTCCAAAGGTGTGCCTGATATTCATGTAAATGCTCACTTATTTTCTTTTTTGCTAATTTACAGATTCTAGTCAGTGCTGCAGTTCAGATTATTGATCTAAGAAGCCAGTGGGAGAGGTTCTGACTCAAGGACTTCTTCAGTGTTGGTGAGAGCAACCTAATCATTAGGTAGCTGGAATTGTTTCAGAGGCAGGAAATGTTAGTGTTCTTAGTTTTCTAACTCAGTTTCCTGGAAGTTCTCTAATAGGGTTAAAAGAGTCAACAATTTTAACACAATTATAATGCTCTGTGTCATAAGGATCCTTAGGGTGAGGGAGAAATGTGGCTAGATTAAGATTTTTGCACAGGGAGATGGTGACATTAGATTTGTATAGAAGGGAGATGTCTAGTTCCACAAGGCAGTTGGTAGAGAAGTATGATGAGACTTTAAAAGAGTACCCATTGCATGGGGAATGTACAAACTTAAATGAGAGTCAAGTCACCTCTTCCGTTAAGATAAAAGATCAAGCAGGATGATTTCAGAGAGACTTGAAGAGACCAACATGAACTGATGCTAAATGAAATGAACAGAACCAGATCCTTGTACATGGCAACAAGAAGACTATAAAATGATCAATGCTGACAGACGTGGCTCTCTTCAACATTGAGATGATTCAAACAAGTTCCACTTGTGCAGTGATGAAAAGAGTTATCTACACCCAGAAAGAGAACCATGGGAATAAAGTGTGGAACACAATATAACATTCTGACTCTCTGTGTTATTTGCTTGCATTTTAGATGCAAGATAACTGTAAAAATATGTATACATATATTGGTTCTAACGTGTATTTCAACATATTTAATATGTATTGGACTACTTGCCAGCTAGGGGATGGGGTGGGGGGAAGGAAGGGAAAATTTGAAACAAAAGGTTATGCAAGGGTTAATGTTGGAAAAATTATCCATGCATAAGCTTTGTAAACAAAAAGTTTTAATTAATTAAAAAAAAAAAAGACAAAAGATCAGAGGCTACAATAACAGCTTGAAGGCAGGGTAATAAGTCCATGACCACTGAATCATGGACCTTGCTATATTACCTAAGTACTAAAGAAATTGGAAATTGTCTCCATACTTATGACACAAAATGCCAAGGCTATTACCTTCTTTTTTCACTATGAAAAGGTGGAAGGTTAGAAAATAGTTAAGGTGGTCACTAGCCAGGAGACAAGAGCGCTGCTTTGAGATCAACACACAGTCTTGGAAACTTCATCCCAGGTGAGTGGCTCAAGAATAAAAAAGTCATAAAAGGGATGAGCTAACAGGGAAAAGGCAGGGATCCATCCTAGTTCTAGGAAATAATGACGTTGTCATTTGATTGAAAGAGGGGAAAAGTTCAACACTCCTAAATGGCCTAAAAACCTAACCTGAGAGTTAGCAAAATGCAGCTTTTCTTTAGATGCTTATGGCCTTTGTAGGCCAAGGAAGTAAAGAAAAACAAGACTTGAGATCAGGGGAGTATATACTAAAGGAAGGTAGACCATGAAGGAAATTCAAGGTCAGAAGGATTTGTTTTCAAGGAAGTAGGTAGGGCTCTTAGTAGGTATGACAGTCCAGGTATACTGTTGACTCTGTATGGTGAAGGTAAAAAAGAATTTGCTGAGTCAAGGGGACACTGAGAAAGGCACTGCATAAATCAATGATGATGAAAATGGAGTCACTGGAGTTAAGATTGTTAGCTGAATTTTAATATTATTCTACTCTTTCCCAAATACATGTAAAGATTGTTTTCAATATTTATTTCTGTATGATTCTGAATTGCAAATTTTCTCTCTCCTTCTTTCTTCTCCTTCCCAAGACAGCAAGCAGCTGGATATACGTTATACATATCCAATCATGTTAAACATATTTTCACATAAGTGATGTCATGAATCAGAAGAAGTGGGAAAAGCTATGAGAAAGGGAAAAAAAAGTTTATATATATATATATATATACATGTATATATATATATATATATATGTATATATATATATATATATACATATATATATATACATGTATATATATATATATATATATATACCCTTCCCCCAAAAAAGTAAAAACAGTATATTTCAATCTGCATTCAGACTCTAATTCTTTCTTTGGATGTGGATTTTCCATTTTGAGTCTTTAGGAATTGTCTTGGATCATTGTATTGCTAAGAACTAAGTCCATCATGGTTGAGCATTGCACAATGTTGCTATTACTTTATACAATGTTTTCCTGGTTCATGTAAACTGTCTGCTCATCATTTCTTACAGAACAATAGTATTTCATAATATTCACACACCACAAGTTATTCAGGCATTTGATGACATCCCTTCAGTTTCTAATTCTTCACCACCACAAAAAGAGCTGCTCTAAATATTTCTGTGGGTTCTTTTCCCTTTTTAATGTCTTTGGGATACAGACCAAGTAGTTGTATTGCTGAATCAAAGAATAAGCAGTTTTATAACCCTTTGGGCATACTTTTAAATTGCTCTCAAGAATGTTTACATTAGTTCACAAGTCTGCCAACAAGGCATTAGTGTTCCAATTTCCCCACATATTCTCCAACATTTATTTTTCTTTTTGTCATATTGGCCAATCTGATAGGTATTAAGTGGTACCTCACAACTTTTCCTAATCAATGATTTAAACCATTTTTCCATGACTATACATAGCTTTAGTTTTTTTCATCTGAAAACTGCCAATTCATATCCTTTAACCATTTAGCAGTTGATTAGTTTGTATTTTTGTAAGTTTAACTCTGTTCTCTATATATTTTAGAAATGAGGCTTTGATTAGAAACATTGCCTGTAAAAAATGTTTCCCAGTTTTCTGCTTTCCTTCTAATCTTGGCTGAATTGATTTTGTGTGAAAACTTTTTAAATTTAATCAATATATATCAATTTGAATTTTATAATGTTCTCTTTCTGTTGTTTGGTCATAAATTCTTCCCTTCTCCATAGATCTGACAGGTAAACTATCCGTTGCTCTCCTAATTTGCTTATGCTATCACTCTTTATATCTAAATAATTTTGACTTTATCTTAGAATAGGTTGTGAGATATAATATGCCTGTGTCTACCATAACATTTTTTCAGTTTTCTCAGCATTTTTTTTTGTCAGTTAGTGAATTTTTATTCCAGAAGCAAGAGTCTGTAGGTTTATCAAACAATAGATTACTATAGTTAGTTACAACTATGTCTTATGTACCTAAGCTATTCCACTGATTCACTATTCTAATTCTTGGCCAGCAACAAATAGTTTTCACTTTGTAATGTAGTTTTAGATCTAGTACAGATGGGTCACCTTCCTTTGCTTTCCCCTCCCCTCCCCCGTTAATTCGCTTGATTATTTTCAGTTTGTTCTTCTAGATGAACTATTTTTTTTTTTAGCTCTATAATTTTTGGTAGTTTGACTGATCTGGCACTGAATAAGTAAATTAATTTAGGTAGAATTGTCATCATTACTATACTAGTTCCTCCTACCCAAGAGCAATTGATATTTTTGCAATTGTCTCTGATTTCTGTGGTTTTGTAATTTTTACCGTTTATATCATTTATAATGTGTTTATATCGTTCCTGAGTCTGTTATGGAAGGTAAACTTCCAAATATTTAAACTTGTCTAGTTATTTCAAATGGAATTTTTTCTTCTACCTCTTGATGCTGGGCTTTGTTGATAACATATAGAAATGCTTATGATTTAGTTTAATTTTATATCCTGTAATTTTGATAAAGCTAATTGTTTCAAGGAGTTTTAAAGCCAATTCTTTAGATTGTCTAAGTATACCATCATATGCGCAAAGAGTGATCATTTTATTTCCTCATTGCCTATTCTAATTCCTTCAATTTACTTTTCTTCTTAGTGCTAATGCCAACATTTCTAGTACTCTATTAAATACTAGTGATAAAAGGTATCCTTTTTTCACCCTTGACCTTACTGGGAATGCTTCTGGCTTATATATACATACATTACATATATTATATATATACACATATTACACATGTGATAATATATAAGTAGTAATATTATATATATAATTATATTATGTATAAAGCTGTTGTTTTTAAATTATACTTACCATTTTAAAGAAAACTCCCTTTATTACTATGACTTCTAGTATTTTTAATAGGAATGGGTGCTGTATTTTGTTAAAAACTTTTGCTCAATCTATTGGGATAATCATATTTCCCTTTTTAATTTAATGTATTTTGATATGGTTTTGTTATTGATATGGTCAATTACAGTGATAGTTTTCCTAATATTGAGCCTTTCCTGCTATAAATCCTACTGGATTATAGTAAATAGTATGATAATACTATTAGTATACTAGTATACATAGTATAGTATGATAAATTGCTATAATATCTCTGCTAATATTTTAAAATTTTTGCATCAACATTTATTAAGGAAATTGTTCTATAATTTTCTGTTTTGGTTCTTACTGATTTAAGTATTAACACATGCTAATGTCATAAAAGAAACTTGGGAGGACTCTACCTATTTTCCAGATAGCTCATATAGTCCTGGAGTTAGCTGTTCTTTAAATGTTTCATAAAATTTAGGAGGCACTTTCAGAAGGCCCGTTTTTCATAACTATCTTTCAGATATTCTTCTGTTGGGGGAGGGAGGCCGGGGTTGGGGGGGGAGGAATTTTCGAGAGTGGCTTGCTTAAGCCTAAAGCCTGGGGCCGGCGAGTTAACCCCCAGGATCCGCCCAGTTCGGAGTCTAGGAAGCTTAAGAGACACCGACAAAGAAGTGATTCTGGGCAGTGAAGAGTGTCTGCCGTTTCTGTCTCTGAATGTCTGTCGTTGTCTCTCTTTCTCTCTCTCTCCCCAAGCCTGAATTTTGCTTCTATCAAAGGCCAGTGGGGAAGACTTGGTTAAATTCTGCCAGTTGTCCCAAGTACTTGCAAGCATGTGGTGCGAGATTGGAAAACATTGATTCGGCAGTTGTCTGGGGGGGAGGGGAAAGAGGGAGGGAAGGGGACCGAGAGGGGATGGGGGGGAGGGGGGAACCACACTTCTTGAAGTGGATCCTTTATCCAAGAGCCAGGAACTTCAACCCCGAGAGATGGGAGTTCAAGCATTCCGGTGGGCACTGACCCAAGCAGGACGGTCCGCTGGAAAGAAGGGGGTCTTTCCTGGTATGAGGTTTCCAGTCGCAGCCAGGCGGCCCAATGGATAGCACTGCCAGAGTCACGTGCTGGCTTGGGGAAGTGCTTCAGTCAGACTCGCTTTCCCACTACAGCGGCCCTCACGTGCTCGGAAGCTCCCCTCCTTCCTCCTTCGTCTACGTCTCAGCGCACACTCATCAACAGAACTACGATTTTTCAAATCTGCCGCTACCTGGCGGGCCGGAAATCCCGCCTCTTTCGCCTGCTACAATTTCCGTCTTCCGGGAACAAAGGCTTACTTCCTGTTGTGAGCTGGTAGTTCTTCCTGGGACAGAAGTGGG
Source organism: Sminthopsis crassicaudata (assembly GCF_048593235.1). Classification (NCBI taxonomy): domain Eukaryota; kingdom Metazoa; phylum Chordata; class Mammalia; order Dasyuromorphia; family Dasyuridae; genus Sminthopsis; species Sminthopsis crassicaudata. The sequence goes on along the minus strand of NC_133618.1, from coordinate 4,114,244 downwards.
GGGGGGGGGGCAAGGGGGAGGGAAAGGAAGTGCTTAAACCCAAAGACTTGGTGGGGAGTTAAATCCCGGAAGTAATCAAGGTGTGACAGTTATCTCTTTCCTTTTTTTTTTTCTTTTTTTTTTTTTCCCTGAGGCTGGGGTTAAGTGACTTGCCCAGGGTCACACAGCTAGGAAGTGTTAAGTGTCTGAGACTAGATTTGAACTCAGGTCCTCCTGAATTCAGGGCAGGTGCTCTATCCACTGTGCCACCTAGCTGCCCCGACAATTATCTCTTTCAAAGGATAACCCGGGAGGGTCTCAAATCCTGGAAATGTTGAGGTCTTTATTTTGATCCTGATGTTATTTCCTCCTTATGAGAGACATTTACGTAAACTGTCAGAATAGTATAGATTCTGGGTGGCAGCTAGGTGTCGCAGTGGATAGAGCACCAGCCCTGAAGTCAGGAGGACCCGAGTTCAAATCCCGTCTCCTACACTTACACTTCCTATCTGTGTGACCCTGGGCAAGTCACTTAACCCCAGCCTCAGCAAAAAAACAAACAAACTATAGATTGTACAAAGAATACTATAGATTGTACTCCTGAATCAGATGGGAAGTTAGATTATTAACTAAAATCTCTTCAAATTCAAAATTTTGTGCTTTTAAATAATAGGAGATTGAAGAAATAAGTTCCATTATTGTGGACTCCATTTTTTTTAAATTGGAATTTTCATTTTCTAATCGGACTTTTAAAATTTTTTAATGTTAGTATTAATAAAAAAAGTAAAATTAAGAGCAAATAAATAGAATTAAATAAAAACATTTTGCTTATCCAACACTACCAAAGCAAATTGTTTTTTTGTTTTTGGTTTTGGTTTTGGTTTTGGTTTTTTTTGTGCTACTTAGATGATTTTCATGAGTTGTAGCCACTCAAGCAATATCTCAGTGGATAATCTTTCCCTTGATGAACTCCACACATATCTAGGTCAGCCTTCAGTCAAGAGAAATACAGTCTGTTTTATTCGTATTCTAAGTCTTTAGAACTTAGTAGGACCTGCTATATATTATTATATTCTGCTTCAAAGGTTTTAAGAACATAAGGTCGTTGCCACATCATTATGAAGCCACAGAATATAAGTTTAATGGCAAAAAGATAACAATAAATTATAAAGATAAAGTTGAAAAAGATAACATTTAAGAAGAAAAGAGTAAAGGGAAGTGAAAGGAAAATATCACTGTCAGAATAAATGGAGACCTATAGGAAACACTTTGCCTTATTCTAGCCTATTTGTTCGATGTAAATGCTTCATGACTGCTCCATTGTGTTGGATGCTAATGAAATTTCTATTAGTCTGCATAAGTGATCCAACTATAGATAACCAATTATTGAATTTAGGCAGTGGAAGAACTGTCTTTTTCAACCTTGTAATATCTTGAAATCTCTGGTATAACTGATGGATACTCTTGAATGAGACAAAAAGATCTGTCATAGATCTTATCTTGCAGCCTCAACCCAACTACTGGAATATGTTTGTTTTTTTGCTTTGAAGAATTATTTTTATATTAGCTTTTTATTTTTCAAAATACAAGCAAAGATAGTTTTAAACGTTTTCCCTTGCCTTGTGTTCCAAATTTTTCTCTGTCCTCTGCTGGACAGTAAGCAATCCAATATAGGTTAAACATATTTCTATGTTTATCAATTGTTCAGATCAAAAAGAAAAAAGATGAGAAAAAAAACAAGCAAATGGACAATAACAACAAAAAATAATATTTTGTGATCCACACTCAATTCTGACAGTCCTTTCTCTGTATGCATATGGCTCTTTCCATCACAGGTCTATTGAATCACCTTATTGTTGAATTCACTATTTGAAAAAAACTTCTGGGAAAATGGAAACTAGTATGTCAGAAACTAGGCACTGACCCATACTTAATGTATACCAAGATATGGTTGAAATGGATTCATGATTTAGACATAAAGAGTGATATTATAAACAAATTAGAAGAACAAAGGATAGTTTATTTCTCAGATCTGCGGAGAAGGAAGGAATTTGTGACTAGAGAAGAACTGGAGTTCATTACTGAATACAAAATAAATAATTTTGATTATATTAAAATTTTTGTACAAAAACACTAATGCAGACAAGATTAGAAGGGAAGCAATAAACTGGGGGAACATTTTTACATTCAAATGTTCTGATAAAGGCTTCATTTCTAAAATATATAGAGAATTGATTCAAATTTGTAAGAATTCAAGCTGTTCTCCAATTGATAAATAGTCAAAGTATATGAACAGACAATTTTCAGATGAAGAAATTAAAACTATTTCTAGTCATATGAAAAGGTGCTTTAAATCACTATTAATCAGAGAAATGCAAATTAAGACAACTCTGAGATACCACTATACATCTCTCAGATTGGCTAAGATGACAGGAAAAGATAATGACAAATGTTGGAGGGAATGTAGGAAAACTGGGACATGGATACATTGTTGGTGTAACTGTGAATGAATCCAGCCATTCTGGAGACAATTTGGAACTATACTCAAAAGGTTATCAAACTGTGCATACCCTTTGACCCATCAGTGTTTCTAATGGGCCTATATTCCAGAGAGATCTTGAATGAAAGGGACTCACATATGCAAAAATGTTTGTGGCAGTCCTTTTTGTAGTAGCAAGAAACTGAAAACTGAGTGGATGTCCATAAGCTGAAGAATGGCTAACTAAGATATGGTATATGAATATTATGGAATGTTACTGTTCTATAAGAAATGATCAGCAGGATGATTTCAGAACAGTCTGAAGAGACTTGCATGAGTGAAATGAGCAGAACCAGGAGATTATTGGACATGGTAACATCAATATTATATGAGGATCAATTCTGATGAACTTGACTCTTTCCAACAATGAAATGATTGATGCCATTTCCAATGATCTTGTGATGAAGAGAGCCATCTACACTCAGAGAGAGAATTGTGAGAACTGAATATAGATCACAACATAACATTCTGATTCTTTTTGTTGTTCTCTTGCATTTTGTTTTCTTATTTTCTCTCCTTTTCAATCTGATTTTTCTTATGCTTCAAGAGAATTGTATAAATATGTTTACATATATTGGATTTAACATATATTTTAACATATATAGCATATATTGAATTGCTTGCCATGTAAAAGAGGGATGGGGGGAAGGAAGGGAAAATCTGAAACACAGGGCTATGCAAGGGTCAATGTTGAAAAACTATCTATGCATATGTTTTGAAAATAAAAAGCTTTAACAATAAAACAAAAAAAAATTAGCTTTTGGGGGCATAAACCCAGGTCATTTGCATTCAGCTAGCACCTGTGGTTACTTCCGTTGATTTAAAACATTCTTCAGTTCTCTTTGTCATCTCCTAACATAAAAAATCTCTTTGCCCTCTTCTTCCCGATGTTTTTGTTTCCATTTTCTCAAGCTTACTACTTCCCAGATCCTCTTTTCACTCTTTTACTTGATTGTTAACAAACTTCTTATCAGTCTCAAATTCTTCATTCTGTAATCGTAGAAGCATTTCTCTCTCCAGAAGACATTGTATATATCTAAGTTTTGGTCATTCCTTCTCTCATAGTCCCTCTACTCTGAATAAGGAGGAAGAGGAGTTAGAATACTTCTTGCTCTCTAGTGCTAATTCCAAGTCCTCTCTTTTCTACCATCAGTCAGTAATCTTTTCTCTAACATTCAGAGTCTGTCCATATCATTCAGTTCAAAGGCAATATGGTGTACAGAGTATTGGGTTTGAATTCTAGCTCTACTCTATCTATCTGACTCTGGGCAATGTTTTTATAAGACCCCTTCCATCTCTAATTCTATGATTCTTGTTGCTATGATCTACCACCTCAAGTCATTCTTTTCTCATGATATAGCTCCAATAATGTCTCTATATCTTTCCTTTCCCATCCTCTATTCCCTTAGGTTCTTGAAGGCTCTATCTATATGAGTATAAGCACTCACAGGTTTTACTATGTTGTAAAGCTTTGAGTATGACCCCTAGCAGCAGATTTGGTATTATTTCTAAGGATGAGGCTACCTAAATAGAAAGAAGCTCATAACCAGTAAGCTGACCACTTGGAAATGAATTGTTTGACCATGGCAAACCAAAAAGCAAAAACACAAAAATAGCCCTTATTTTACTTCTTCAGGCTGTCAGCAGACCTTCTATAAATATCAGCTGAATGTAAGATTGTGTCCAGGGACTAATAATACTCTAACAACTCAGTCATGTGAATCTTGTCATTCATCTACAAATTAAATTAACAGATCAAAGAACATGTTGAATAAGTGGAATGTTTTTGGCCTTTCCTGAAAAATGGGAATAAAGAGATTGATTGAATTGGTTTTGTCATGTATCCTAAACATCCCATTTGGCCATTTTTGTGTGGCCAATGCTTTTGAAAGATATTTATATGAAGATCACTTCACAAATACTTGCAGCTTATGAATCAATATTTGTTGCTTAGGATGAAATGGTAGAGAAATTCCACCGAAAATTTACTAAAATCATTAAAAATAAAGCATCATGTTAATACATGGTAACTTTAGTGGATAAGTGGGCATGAAGGAATGGTGTAGATAGATGAAAACGGAATGCAAGTTAGGAATAAGAAGACAGAGGATGAAGCCAAAAGCTCTTGGTGTTCACAGAGGGCCCAGGCCTGATAGCTGAGATGGAAAGCAAAAAGGGAATATTTGAAAAGAAAAATAGCAAACCACATCTCATAAAGTGAAATAGATTCTCTTTTATTCAAGAGGACTTGATGGGGTTTTTTCCCATAGAACTTCATAGCCAAAAGAATCCTCAGCTGGCCATTTTGTCAACCCAATTTTTCAAATTTGAAAAAAGGATTCCTGCTATAACAGCCCCAGTGCTCATTCAATCTTTTAAGTTCTCCAGTGAGAGGAAGATATCATCCCTTAGGCATCTCATCCTATTTCTAGATAACTTACTAGAAAATCTTTCTGACAGGAAGCCTAAATTTCCCTCGTTCATTAATCTATAAACCCCTATACATCTGCCCTCAAGAACTTTTCTCTGTTAATGATATAATTATTAGGATCATTGGTTATTAAAGTGGTCAGGTCATCCTGCTAATTACCCCACATTTAGCAGCAAATATTCTCTAAATGAATAATCAGATTGTAAACACTACCCTGTCCCATTAAAAAGTGAAAATAAAACCCAATGTATAACTAACTCTTGTATATACACTGTATATTTAAAGTGTTTGAGTTATTACAAAAGATGATTTAGTCCTAGCCAGATCTTCACTGAGTTTCAAGTGCAGAAATATTAGAGCTGCTAATTGTTCCCTTTCTTAGGTGCTTCCAGACTTAAGGAATATTCCTCAGGGCTCATAGGAACCTATTTCAGTTCTTCACATTGATGTAAACACCAGTATTTGCATGGATGCCAAAAGACAAGTCTTTTGAACTAGATTGTTCTTGTTTATAAGGAAAAAAAGCTTCACCTCTGACTTTAATAGTTATTCATAAGGCTGTTTCAGTTGTTCTTGAAGATTTATGAGCACTAATTGACATATCTGTGCTAGTGGTTAAACTTTTTGAGTTCCGATGAGTCAAAGCATACCTCTTAAAGAGTTTGTTATTGGACTTTCCCTCTCCTCCCATCACTGGTTTTTGAGAAGGGTGATCTTGACATAAACTATTATTCTCCTAGATGGGGGAAGAGTTCCTAATGAAGTTAAAGACCTTTTGCAGAAGTTATTTTTTAAAAAATCCTCTTAACCATTGGACAGATTTCTGAGGCTACAAGTGGTTGTTCTTTAAGAATTCTTAATATTCAAGTGAAAAGAATTACAAAAAGTTAACTTTAATACAAAAATTCCATTGCTCATAGGAGTCTCCAAAAATGGAAGTTGTTCCTGTAGTTTCAATAGACAATAGTAATAATAATAATTAGGATTAAGACAATAATAATGTCTTGATCCCTCGCAACATTATAACATGAAATCCATATGCCAGTAGGACTTCACACTATAAAATGGGTCATAGCCTTCAGAATAATTAGTGATGAATAAAAGGTCACCTGGGACAAGGTCTGAGCAGAACAAAACTTGAGGATGGAGTGTCAAGGATAGAAATTAAATCGAAATTTCTGAGGGTTCAATGAAATTTTTGATACTAGGGTCAAAATTAAATGCAAGAAAGTCATGTTACAATGGGGATGATAGACACAGAGATCAGGGGGATATTGAGGAGGAAATCATTAAGAGGGTAAAGAGAAGTTTAGGGAAATGGAAGCTAGAATTGAAAAAGGACATAATATGTCCAGAACTCAGAGTCAGAGAATCATGGAATTTGAGACTTGGAAAAGGCTTCATCAGCCATCTTAGTTTAACCCATCTGTGAAAGCAATGACCATTTCTAAATATGCCTCACAAATGTTCTTCTGGCCATTTCACTATGCACTTCTAATTGTCAGAAAGTTTTACCTGATATTGAAACCAAATGTGTTTGGTTTTTTTTTTGCAAGTTCCACCCATTGAATCTGCAGGATTAAACTGAATGACTTCTGTCCCTCCTCCAAATGACAGCCCTTCAAATAATTAAAGCCAGCTATGGATGGTTTTTGTTTATTTTAATATTTCATGTTTCTCCTGAGCCTTCTTTTCTCTTGGCTAAATGGTTCCTTTGGCAAATCTTTTTGTGATGTGGACTACAAACTCTTTTACTATCATAGTTACTTCTCTCAACCATCTCCAGATCATCAATATTCTTCCTTAGCTGTGGTACCCTGAATGGAACACAGCATTAAAGATGGAGTTTGTCAAGTGGAAAATATAATAATGCTATCTCTCTAAATCTGGGAGTTGTCTAATCTCTCCAAATGTAACCCAAGATTAACTTCACTTTTCAGGATGTTACATCATCCTCTCATTTCAGTAACTTCTCCGCCCATTCAAGTTTCTCAATGTTTTGCAGAAATGCTATTTAACCATACTTCTCCCATCTTGTACTGATGAAGTTGACTTTTTTGTAGTGAATATCTCAATACCTAAAAGATCGAACATTTTCAGGTATAGTGATTTCTACTCTATGACTATCAGAAAGCTATCTCTTTTATAACAAATCATCTGATAAATTTTAATATCATTATTCAACAAGTATTTATTAAATATCTATTATGCTCCATTGAACTAGTCTTTGAAGCTACTAAGATAAGAAACTGGCACTATAGGAAATGATGTTTGTATATACAAGCATGTACTTTTTCTTAATCTAGGGCAATGCCTTTTTCTTTTTTCTTTTTTTTTTTTTTTTCCTAAAGGGCCATGTGGTAGTGGAGGGAAGCCTTAACAGGAAAAAAAAAAGTGTTAGTGCTGGGGAGCCTTAACAGGAAAAAAGCTTCAAGTAGAAAGTCGCACTTATGCTTAGTCCCAAAGTAAAGTAGGTATTCCAAAAGCAATTCTAGGAGAAGCATTACATTACAGGCATTGAGGTCAGTCAGTGCAATATATAAGCCCGCAATTAGGAGGTATAGCACATTTTATGTGACTAAAAGCAAGAAGGCCAGTTTGTTTTAACTGTAATATCAGAAGCAGAGTGTATCATGTAACGAGGCAGAAAGGTAGCTTGTAAAGGGACTGAAGAGACAAATAGAGGAATTGTTATTTGATCATTGTTCCTGAAGTATTGAAATGATGTAGTCAGACCTGACCTTTGACAACTATGTGGAGAATGGATCCAAGTGGACCAAGATCTGTGACCAATTAGAAGGCTATTACAGTAGTCTATGAAATATGTAATGAGACCCTCAACTAAAGTGGCTGTGTGAATAGTGAAAAGATGTGAGAGGTGTTGTGAAGGTAGAAACTGGAAACCTGGTAACTTATTGGATGTGTGAGAGGAGCAAGAGTGAGGTCAGGAAAACATCTAGCTGGTGGAAGAATGGTAGTATCCTTGATAGAAACAGGGAAATTGTGGGGTGGACGGGAAGGGTATTTTGAGAAGTAATATGTAAAAAATTTTGCCCCTTAATATGTAAGGGGGAAATGAGGCAATTGCTAGCTAAGTCCGTCTTAATTCAGACTAATAAGGAAGAATCAGCAGATGAAAATGATGACAGCCTTATGATAAAATAATAGATATTGCCTTGGAATTCCTAGTAGGAAGGAAAAGAAAGAATAAACTTAGTTATATGTGTACCTGACGTTTCAGAAAAGTAATTTTCAAAAACTTGAAGAGACAAAGTCTAAAAAAAGGAATGTGATAGATTGTTTTTTTTTTTTTTTCATAAATTTTGATTAAATAACCATAAATAAATAATGGAGACAATGTAGGAGAAAAATGGTTAAACCCATAAAAGATAATGTGACTTTAGTGGGAGAAACTCAAGCTTAATGAGTACAAAATCTGGAAAGCAGGGAATATAAATGCAATAAAAATTTTAAAAGGGAGCAAAAACTTATAAGTTATAAGAGCAGTGGGAAAAGTAAATTTCAAATGAATTGATGTTTGGGAAATATGACAAAGGTAAGAAAAGTGTTTTTTTCCAGATGTTTGGAACATGAAAATGAATTTGATAAGTGACAGGAAAAGATTCAAAGAAGATAAAGTGAATGTCATTTATTAAAAAATGAAAAGGCTTTGCATAAACAAAACAAATGGTGTTAAAAGAATGGAAATAGTTGAAAAAACAAAATCTTTGCAGCAATTTCACTGATTAAAAAGTTCATTTCATTTCCAAGATATCTAAGGAACTTAATCAAATTTATAAAAATAAGAACTCTTCCCTTATTGACAAATGGTCAAAGTGATGGGGGTTGAGGTCCCTTTAAGAACCCCCCCCCCCCCCACGGCTGAAGAAGCTAGGATCTTTTGATTCACAAATCCTGGTCAAAAAGCATCCTTTTGAATTCCAATGATATCCAGGCTTTCCCCATTCCCCACTGAATCAGAGCTAACTTGGGTTTTCCCAACCCCGACAGTTTAAACCCATTGAATTCTATTCAATGCAGACACTGGCTGAAAAACACGCTAGTCGCCTGGGACTCCACCCACCTTCAAGATCACCAAGAGCTCCCTTTATAAAAGGGGCTACTTTGGAGTCCACGTTGGCAGAAGTCCTAAGCATGGCATCCTTATATCAGTCATGCCAAGGGTTTCTGCCCACCGGACCTAATCCAGTGCCCTTTTATCTTCACCCTCAACTTTACTAACTAAACTTTACTTCTAAACCCCTACAATAAACCTTTTTTTTTTTTAATCAGTCTAGGTTTTGGAGCTTGTAAATTCATTTACAGGGGAATCTGCGCGCCATCACGGGACTATCCTTGCGCCGACCCAAGAGGGGTTCCCCCTTCCCTAACTCCCATCAAAAGCATTGGGGGAAATTTTTCCCCTTACTAATAATTAAACAAATAGAGACATGAAAATTAAATCAACTCCAAAGGTTTTATCTCATGCCCATCAGATTGTCAGGAAAGATGTTAGAAAAGGGAGAAAAAAAAAGAGAGAGAGAGAGAGAGAGAGAAATGTTGGAGAAGCTATGTTGAAATAGGACCATTATTGCATTGTTGATGAGGCTGTGAATTGGGTCTATCATTCTGGAAAACAATTTGGAACTATGCCCCAAAGCCATTGAGTTTAAAATCACAATTTTAAAAAAATATGAAATTTTAAAGGATTACATTAGTCAACAAACAAACATTTAGTAAGTTACTTCTATGTGCCAAGAACTGCTAAGCATTGGGGATACAATGGAAGGCTAAACAAAAAAGTTCTTGCATTTAAGAAGCTCCCAGACTAATAGAAGAGACCACATGAAAACAACTATGTCCATATAAGGTGATAGAAAAAGGACAGACTGAAGATAATTAATGGAGGGACAGCACCAACATTAAGGAAAATAAAGACTTCTTTTAGAAGGTGGGATTTTGATTCAGATTTTAAAGGAAGTAACAAAGTAAGAGGCAGAGATGAGGTGAGAGAAGGTCCCAGATTTGTGAGAATGACAATGGAATATGAAAGGGGGAAATAAGATTTAAGAGATCTGGAAAGGTAAAAAAGATACTAGGTTATGAAGGACTTTGAACATCAAACAGAGGATTTTATATTTTATTTTGGAGGTAAGATAGGTAATCTACTGTGACCCAGAAATGCCTTTTCACCTTTTGTAATAGCAAAGAATCAGTGTAGATTACCTGTTGATAAAGGAATGGCTAAAGACATTATAGAACCTAGATGTAATGGAATATTATTGTTCCATTAAGAAACAGTGAGATACAGTGTGACTTTATAGATACAATACTAGCATTATATTGAAGAAATTTCCGTTTATCTCTCTGATAATATGATTGACCCAGTCAAATTCTCCAGGCAGCTCTACAACACATTATTTGAAAAGACCTGATCTGCATAGATAAGAGAAAGTTCTTCAATTGTCTTCATCTAAAGAAGTGAAATCACAGACCTAGTTAAAGCAAAATAGCTTTTCTTCTACATATTCTTCTCCCCTACCCCTGCCCCAGCTATGCACACCACATAAATTTAAAATAAACATTATGTGGAGGGATAAAGACATTAAAGAATAAAGATAGGAATTATCATTATTTAATTCCTTTTTCTTTATTCCTTCCTCAGTCCCAGTTGAATATTAAACAGTTTTAAAAGTCTTAGATGACATTCAAGAGCTATAACAAATACTTCCCCCCCCAAAAAAAAAAAAAAATTAAACCTGTTATTATTAAAATCTGAAAAAACTTTTGGGAGTTTATAAACTTTATGGAATTTTAGGATGTGTTTTATTTGTTTTTATTTGTTCAAATATATAACCCTGGGATGTTCTACTGTCAGTGAACAGAGTAGAAGCTCCAATTCTAAACTAGTTTTGTCAAAATCTAGGATCGGCAAGTATCTTCTTTTAAAATGAAGCTAATACAAATCATTCTTTATAAAAAAAAAAAATGATTATCCAAATAGAGAAGCAATCCACTTTAAAGACTGATTGGGAAGTATAGATTGGGAATAAGATTAGAATATTTCCAATTCCCATCCAAGAAGGTAAAGTGCCTCCCAAATTATCAAGGGTGCTTCTCAGGCAACCAGTTACTCAGGTAACAATATGACTTGTTTTAAAAAATGATGTCTTAAAATAGACATGAGGTACATGAGTTCCATATTTTGGATCTCAATTTCCTCACAGTAAAATGAATATAAAATGTAATTTTTGTAAAGTGATGGGTTGAAATGCTTAACCTTTTTTGAATTATGCCAGTCTGGTTAAACCTAAAAACTTGTCAGAAGATAATTTTTCAATGCACAAAATAAAATTATTATATTGAATTATAGTTAGCAAAATATTTTTAAAAAACAAGTTCATAAACTCCAGTTTAAGAACCCTGGCATGATCTGTCAGTCTCTTTCAGATTTAACTTTCTGTTCTCCTCTGTTGTAATAGAGTAATAGGAACTTATATGAATGGAGCTTAGATAAGGAGCTAAGGAAGAAGAATTTTCTAGTGTTTTTTCAGCCCTGTAGTGGATGAGAATTTTCTGGTTCTAGATACCTGATGGCGATTCTTTTGATAGAAGTATCCATAAATAAGAGAGCATTTTATCAGGGTATTGATACTTGATGAAAAATTTTCAGAAAAATGTATCTTCCTTTGTTCTGTTATATCTTCACGAACAACTGTTCGGTTTTCTATAATCTAGTTATCTGAAATGAACTTATTTGCTGAGAGAGAATGCCCTGTTCAGATGACTGATATGGGTTCAAATTTGATGAACTAATAATCTGGTTCAATAGTCAGATATATGAATATTATTATTATATTAACCCATATCCCACAGTCTGATCATCTTTGGGTCTCCTGATAAATGCAGATTCACTGTATGTATGACGAGCAGCGTATTCTATTATTCATCTTGTAGTATTTGAGAGTTGTTAAATTTAGATACTATCTATTTAAGAATCAATTATTATAAATGGGTGGAGGAGTGTGAGGAGAGAAAATTCTTTAAAGTTGTTTTACTATTTAAAATAATGATTTTTAACAATAGATTTTGTTAATTTTTCCCCCCTGGGATGATTATACAATTCTCAATCACTGTTTCCTGACCTAAATTACATTATAAAAAGAAATTTCCCAGAAGTTAAACCTTGGTGAGATCACTAAATGTTTGGTAAACATCTTCATTAATTTCCATTTAACTAGACTTCAAGTAGTAACCTAGGAAAATATGATAGAGAAAAATTTTAGCTGTGTGGAATTTGCTTTAATAATTGCTAAATATAACTAAGCAGTAGCTACATTATAGAAATCAATAAAAAATGGACTTTACAATTGCTCTATAATTAATCAAGAATGGTTTTAATATAAATGCCAGAAATAAAGCATTTGTACAATCACCAGTATTAGATAATTTATTTGGAAATATCATGAGTGCATTTGTGATAAAGAGGTACAAGTGCTTTTGGCAATTAGAAAGGATAACAACATATACTTAAGCTTCTGAAAGCACCAGTACTCTCGATAAAAACTAATTGCTTCATATATAGTTCTATGTTCTTTGTTAAGTACAGAGTTACTTAAGAGCAAACAGATACAATTTATATGAAGAAGACTATTGAACTGTAGTTTCTATCAAGTCTCTTTACTTTTTAGCTTGAAGTGACTTAGAAATATGAAGCATATTGAGAATTATTTGAGGATGTGCTTTCATGCCAAATAGTGCTACAATTATATAAAAAGAAAATTCAAGAACTTGTAGAAAATATGGAAAAAGTAATGAGTATATTGAAAAAGGTTCATATTCTATCATGCTTATGTCTTCACTGTGCCAATTTTTTTTCTTTTTTTTACGACTAGATCTATACCTCAAAAATTTTCCTACTGTGGAGGTAAATCCTAATTCCAAAAGAATATACCAACTGAACTCGAACTCTAGCATTTTCGGCCATGCTCTGTAGTAGGATACCCCAAATCCTTTCATATTATCATTCAGGATGTTTCAAAACATATGTAAGTCATTATCATAAAGATGAGAAAATAGGCATGTAGGCTGTAAGTATTAATATTTTCTTAATAATCTTTGTGGAAATAGTAATGTCTATAACTTTCCTTCCATTTGTTCAGTATTTGTCCCATTTTCAGATATATTTTGATACGATCCCACAATACTTCTCAAATTGTGTTACTTCCAAAATGGACCTTTCCTGTGTGTGCTGATCTACTATTTTTCCTTATTTGTTTTGTTTTTGTTTTTAGTGCCACTTCTTCTCACACAGCTTTAGAGACTGTGATATTAAAGTCCAAATGTGGTAACTGAATAAAGGTTTATTTTTAAATTTTTGAAAAATATTTTCCCAGGCAGACTTTTGCTAAATGTACTCTACCAAAAAATGCCTCTCTATTCTTACATGATTGATGGATGAATGCAAAGAATATTGTTGACTATTAAAAAAGTATTCAAAATAACAAAATGTATCCCATAAAGTATCTCTCATCATACTATATGTAGTGTATATCAAAGATCATATAAGGTTCATTGACAAGAAGCAACAACAGAGTTAACTTTGACATTCTTTTGATTATTAAATGTAGCACAAAAAGGTTTTGCCACTATCATGGAAGATATTTGGTATAGAATACAATAGAAAAGTGATTATTTCTAGATGGGGAGGCACTCCAATTACATACTTCTGTTTCAGATAACATTGTACTAATTACATTAAACCCCAGAATGTTGCAAAGCTTCTTAAATGAGATTCATAGTCACTCAGATTATCTTCCCTTAACTATTCATATAGAGAAAATTGAGTGGATAGAGAATGGCTATTGCCTTTCAGCTAATATAGCTGGTTAAGCAGAGGCTGACTGCCAAATCTGCACGCCTATCCCAGCAATTTTAAATTTTAATTTTTAAATTTAATAATGCTTTAATTAACAATAATTAATTAAATTTAATAAAATTAAATTTTAAAAAATCCAATGAGCAATTAAATTAAGTAAGTTCATCCATCTTGGAAACATAGATAAAAGCCAGAAACCCAGGGCAATAGGAGCAGTCACTCATGTTGTCAAAATTGATGGTCAGGCAAACAAGCCATATATCATCCTAGTGCAACCAGAGTCACCCATAGCCTGAAAAGCTTTGCATTTGGAAACAGAGAAAGTGGCCTTTCTTAGGAAACTTCAGAGGGGTGAGAAATTGAACTTGAAAGTGATGGAGAGTAGAAATAACTATCAGTGCTCAGACCAAGATACCTCATGCTTAGATCCTTAACATTCTTTGTGAAATACATAGCAGGCCTGAAAATCCACCATATTTAATCTTTAAATATCTAGAAAAAAAATCCATCTTTGGGTAGAGGTCAGTGCACAAAACCAGAAGACAGGATGGAATCCACAAAAACTGCCACTCCATCCAAAAATCACAATAGGAGTTGGTATCTTGCCCTGACACACAGCACAATTCAGGAACAAAATTTGGAGAGATGACTATAACCAAAGATGATACAGGCTATTCGAATCATAATAAGTTGAGATATGGTTCTAAATCCAGAAGGAGAATAATTTCGTGAGACATAAAGCAAGCAGAGACATAGAGGGAAGAATGAATTTATTACAAGGATTTTTTTAAAAATCAGAAAAAATGAAATTAGGCTTTTTTTTCAAAAATAAAATAGGCTTCAAAGCAAATAATTTGCAAAAGAAATAGTTTTAAATGGAAAATGGCAAATTTACCCAAGTAATAGACTTCCTTAAAACTAGAATAGACCAAACAGAAATAAATGACTCCATAAAACAACAATAAATATTAGAACAAACTCAAATGATATCTATTATTAAAAACAAGGCTTGGAAAATAGGTCAAGGAAAGAGATAATTTAAAAATCATTAGATTCCCTAAAACTTATGATCTAATAAAAAGCCTACATCATATAGTAAGAATAATTACAAATGAAAATTCTCAGATGTATTGAAACCAGTAAGCCAAAAGAAAATAAAACCCAGTGGATAATCTTGTGAACCCCAAAAGGAAAAGTTTCAAAAATGTTGGCCAAAATCCAGAGCACTTGAACAAAATCATGCTTCAGATACCCAGGAAGCAGTTCAAGTACCAAAGGATCACTATCAGAATCATATAAGACCTGAAAGCTTCTAATATAAATAAGAGATCTTGAAATACAGTGTTTCAAAGGTAAAATATAAGAACTTGCATCCAAAAATATTTACCCTGAAGAGCTTTTTCTATTAGGAAAAAAATGGACCTTTATTGTTATGGAAGACTTCCACTCAATCACAATCAAAATGCTCAAATTGAATAAGATCTTTATGCCTATACAAGTCAAAAGAAATCTAAAAAAATAACTTTTATTTGAACCATCAAAAGGAGCTATTGGATGATGCAACACTAGCATTATAATGGGGCTAAAGGAGAAAGAGGTGTTTTCAGAATTTTAGTGCTTTTATGAATACCGAGAGAGTTTAATAAGAAAAAAAACAAACACAGAAAATCAGGAAGTTGGAATGGTTTTGTCCTGAGGGTTTTAAGAGAAGGAAGAAAAAGAGATTAACAGGTAAACACTTATCAAGTGGAAGAGCTGACTGACTAGTTATTTCTCAGAATTGGACTGTGTGAGAAGAAAAGTATACAGTCATGGGACAGGGAATTAGTGAGTATTAGATATACTCTCACTTTATCTCAATCCAATAAAGACAATTTGAATATGTGCAAATAATTTGGCATAGAAATACGTGGTGTAGAAATACTAAGTACCTGGCACATAGTAGACACTTAATAAATGTTTATTGAATTGAATTGAATGGGGGGGGGTGAGAATGGGAATAAGTGAGGCTACAGATGAAGAGTACTATGAAGAAAACAGATAATTATTGTGCAACAAACTTTCTGATCATGTGTGCATGCAAGTGTTCGTGTGTGTGTGTGTGTGTGTGTGTGTGTGTGTGTGTTTAGGTAAGAGCAATTGAAAGGAATAAAAAAGAAAAGATCAAAAATCTAAATGATTGTCATCAATTGGGAAGTAAATGAGCAAATTGTGTTATATGTTTATAATGGAATATTATTATAGTGTAAAAAATATGACGCAATTTCAGAGAACTCTGAAAAGTATCATCTGATTAAGAATGAAGTAAGCAGAATCAGAACAATTTATAGAATAAAAACATCAAAACAACATCTTTTAACAATAACTGATTAAATAATGGTCAACCACATTAGCCATCTCTTGGTAAAAAAAAAAGAGGATGGATACAAGGTACAGAAAGAAATGTAGGTTTTTGGATGTGGCCACCATATATGAAATCAACAAGTATTTATAAAGTCTCTCTATGCACAAGACAGTATGCTTAGCCCAGAAAGACATCCGCTGCCCTCAAGTAGCTTATATTTTAATGGATGAAGATGACACGGAAAAAGGTGCTGAAATCCTGGATGGGGGGAAGTAGAGATACTGGGATGGGGGAGGGATGTTAAGGAAGTCTAGGGAATGAAGAATTGATCTGAGCATTACCTTAAAATGGAGTATAGATTTGTTTTACTTCACTATATTTCTTCAAAGGGTTTCTCCTTCTTCCCTTTTTTATTAGTGCAAGTTCAGAGTGAAGAAAAGGAAACTAGAAATAGTGTCCAAAATGCTCATTTAAACATTCAAAAATATCATGGATGTAAATCAAGTGAAATTCTTAAGGAAGCACAGAAACAGAATAATTTTGAAAGGAACATGAAATGGGGAGCCATAATTTTCTACACAATCTCTTTTTTTGGTATTTTGCTGTCTAAATATAAATGCACTTTTAAAAAATATTTTAAGTTCAGAAATGAAAACAAAATTAATAGGCAAAAAAGTCTTGCTTATTTTTAAATTATAATAATCAGTTGGAGGAGGGGCAACCCACAGAACTTATCCTTCATGGCATTGTTCATGTATGAGTACTACTGAAAGTCAGTGAAGTGAATCATAAGTAAAAGGGAAGAAACAAGTAGACTGGATTGCATATTTACAGTTATATCAGTGACACCTCCTTCTGGACCCTATATCTCTGTGAAACAAAATTCTATCATTTGATATCAAAGGACTTAGAGTGGTGCTCTGTGATTATGATTCATTGAATACCATAATTCTGGGGGAAAGCTACTATATGATTATGCCTGAGAGAAATTATGCCTGAGGGAAAAAATCAAAAGTTAGGGACCTTTGCAAGAGTAATGAAGAGATATATGATTTTTGAAATATTTGTAATGATTAATTTTATGAGCAATTTATAAATAATCATCAAACTAAGTGGCTGGAAAAGATGTTGGACCAAACATGTAGTTAGAGTAAAAGAAAAGAGACAGACAAACCCATAGGGCACACTGATACTGTCATTTCCAGAAAGCTAGAAGATGTTTTCAGCATGTTGAGTGAACTGATTCTGGAGGATTAATGGGAGGAGATGGACAAAAGCTATGAACAATGAAAAATCATAAACTTACACTCATGAAGGCATATCCACATTAAAGAGATCATGAATCCACTACAACTTGTTACTCGCCATTTTAATTTTTTTCTTTATTGAATTTCTAAATCTCCAAAAGAGCCCTTCTCTAATATCTCTTTGCAAAATTGAGATGACCCTGAGTAGTTCTCAAAGTCTATGTCAATAGGAGTGTAAGTTCTGATATGTTCTATCGTACAGGTTGGGCTTCAAGTATGTTTATAGAAATGAACTTTTATTTTATCAGAACCAGATTGCCTCTAGTAACATTCATCATTTAGGCTTTTGTGAAGAAAATATTTTGTATATTTTGAAATATCTTATAAATGGTTCTTCTTTTTATTTATTATTATAAGTCTATTAGTTGGTTCTCTTGTCTGCTCAGTGCTACTGCTTGCTCCAGTCTATTACACATTCCTCTGAGATGTATGTTGCCTAAAATACTGCTTTCTTCATGTTGCTTAACTATTGAAAAGCTCATTATGATTCCCTATTAAAATGAGAAGCTAAACTTATATTTGATTGTTATATAGTACAAGACAAACAAAGAAGCATAAAACTTCATTTTCATAAACCTTCAGTGGTTTGGTGGCTTTTATATTTTCTCTTATATGCAGAACCAATACCTGGAAGACCAATTTGAAAGAGCTTACACAGAATTAAGGAAATTGAAGACATCGGACAACTTATTCAAAAGGCTTAATCACTGTCAAGAAAGAAACTTGCCACAATTCAACTGAAGATAAATAAGAAGCATGAGGTTGCACGAGAATGTGAAGCAATATTTAAACACTTTTTCAGTGGGTATACATTTAAATTATTTTCAAATAGTATGAAGCCATTTTCAAATTTATCAGTATTCAAAAAGTTGGGATCTTTTGGGAAAATTATAGCTTTCATAATTAGTCAAAAATATTAACTTAAGTAACTTTTAAGTTCATTAATGCCCCCCTTAAAATAAATTCTATTTCTTGTAATTCTTTAAAAGGTACCTTGTGTTTACTGCTTATTTCAGTCCCAATATAATCAAACATATAAGCCATTCAGATTCTTATATTGAACAAACTAGAACCCACTTTGAAATCTTTTCCTGAGCAATGACATCAATATTCTCAAATATCTAGAAGCCTATTAATTTATTGTTGACATATTATAGAGGAAAGTGCCTTGACTATCTGAATGTGTCATAATAAAGAAAATATCCTGTGATATTGTTTGTTTCAGTTGTTTCAGTGGTTTTCAAAGTATGCTCTTCCTATTTTCTCTGCCAGATTATAATATTTTTATTTATAATATGAAAAAAATCTACATTTTTGTTCTGGTGAGAATAATTTACTTGCAATTTTAATTTTAAAATGTCTCATTTACATTTTGTCAAAAGAAGTCTCTTAATTCTAATGACATTTATTTGGTCTTGGCAAGCAGGAGCTGGTGATTTGTAACACTTGAGAACCACCAATATTTCCAATGAAATATAATTAGCATCAGAAAGAAAACAGGATCTTCTAGAGCCATCCTTCACATTCAAATATACAAATGAAAAGACAAAATATTCTACCTGAACTAGCCACTAATATAAACATAGTTGTTACAGAAATTTAAAAATAAATCTTAGTTGTTTGTCAACAAAAACTAAAGTAGTTGTTTTCAACAATAAAAGCACTGTTATGAAGGTCCCCTGATCAGATTTAGAAATGTTTGAGAATTGAGTGATTTGTATTAACTTATCAGGTGCATCTTGAGTTTCCCTAGGAATTTTGGCCTTATCTGATAGAATTAGAGATTTGGTAACTTGAAAGTTCTATTTTAAGTATTTGCTTTAAAGTTTTAAAACTCTCTAGTATGAAGTTATTATAACACTCTGATTTGGAGTTTTTAATTATTTCTTTTTATATCTTGAGCAGAGTTGTAAGTTTTATTAAGTAAGCTTTTTTTTTTACTTGATAGTAAAGAAATACTCACTTTCAAATATTTTAAATTCCCATTTAAAGTCTGCCTTTTCATATTTTTACATTTGTTTTTACAAGCTATCCAATTTCACTGTCATTTTCCCTTTAGGAGTTGTTTAAATCTGCCACAAATATATTTGCACATGTGGGTCCTTTTATCTTCTTTAAGATTTCCTTGGGATACAGACCCAGTAATGGCATTGCTGGGCCAAAGAGTATGCATAAAACTATGCATAGCCTTTGGAGGACAGTTCCAGATTGCTTTCCAGAATGGTTGGATCATTTTACAACTCCACCAACAATACACTAGTGTTCCAGCTTTCCTACATCCTCTCCAACATTTACCATTATCTTTTCTTGTCATCTTAACTAATATGACAGGTGTGAAGTGATACTTCAGAGTTGTTTTATTTTGCATTTCTCTAATCAATAGTGATTTAGAGCATTTTCCATATAACTATTTTATCATCTGAAAACTATTTCATCAAAATCTGAAAACTATTCTATTTCTTAGCCAGTGTAAAATGGTTTGATTACTGCTGCTTTATAAATATAGTTTTAAGGTTTAGTAGTACTAAGCCACCATCCTTTGTATGTTGTTTTTTTTTTCATTAATTCCATTGATATTTTATACCTTTTTTTTCTTTCAAATGAATTTTGTCATTATTTTTTTCTAATTCTATAAAATAATGTTTTTGGAAGTTTGATTGGCATGGTACTGAACAAGTAGACCAATTTAGTTAAAATTATCATTTTTATTATATTAGCTCAGGTAAGCTATGAACAATTGATATTTTCCTAATTGTTTAGAACTGATTTTATTTGTGTGAGAAGTCTTTTGTAATTGTGCTCATATAGTACTTGGGTTGTCATGGCAGGTAGGTACCCAAGCATTTTATTTTGTCTACAGTAATTTTAAATGGAATTTCTCTTTCTATCGCTTCCTGATGGGCTTTTTTTTAGTAATATAAAGAAATGCTGATAAATTGTATGGATTTATATTTTATATCCCACAACTTTCTAAAGCTGTGAATTATTTCCAATAGTTTTTTGGATGATTTTCTAGGATTCTCTAAATATATTATCATATCATCTGTAAAGAGTGATCGTTTTATTTCCTTATTGCCAATTCTAATTCCTTTAATTTCTTTTTTCTTTTCTTATTGCTAAAGCCAATATTTCTAGTACAGTGTTAAATAATAGTGGTGATAATGAGCATCCTTGTTTCACCCCTGATCTTACTGGGAATGTGTCCATCTTGTCTTCATTACAAAAAATGTTTGCTGTAGGTTTTAGATAGATTTATCCCTATAATCTCTAATGTTTTTAATAAGAATGGGTGCTATTTTTTGTCAAAAGCTTTTTCTGCATCTATTGATATTATCATATGATTTCTGTTGGTTTTGTTATTGATATGGTTGATTATGATTGTATTTTTCCTGATATTGAGCCATCCTTGCATTCCTGGTATATATCCTACTTGATCATAGTGTATTATCCTGCTGATAAGTTGCTGTAATCTCTTTGATAATATTTTATTTAAAATTTTTGCATCAATATTCATTAGGGAGATTGGTCTATAATTTTCTTTCTCTTTTTTGACCCTTCCTGCTTTAGATACTAGTGCCATATTTGTGTTTTAGAAAGAATTTGGCGGTATTCCTTCTTTACCTATTTTTCCAAATAGGTAAAATTGATCAGTATTCAAAAAGTTGGGATCTTTTGGGAAAATTATTGCTTTCATAATTAATCAAAAATATTAATTTAAGTAATCATTAAATTCATTAATGCCTCCCTTAAAATAAATTATATTTCTTGAAATTCTTTAAAAAGTACCTTGTGTTCACTGCTTATTTCAGTCCCATTATAAACAATCTTATAAGCCATTCAGATTATTTCTTATATTGAACAAAGTATTGCAATTAGTTGTTCTTTAAATGTTTGGTAGAATACACTTGTGAATTCATCTGACCTGGGAGATTTTTTCAGAGGAAGTTTATTTATGATTTGCTCAATTTCTGTTTCTGAAATGGAACTAGTTAAGTATTTTATTCTTCTTCTGTTTACCTGGGCAATTTATATTTTTGTAAATATTTATCTATTTCAGTTAGATTGTCAGACTTGCTGCCATAGAGCTGGGCAAAAAATAATTCCTAATTATGGCTTTAATTTCTTTTTCATAGGTGGTAAGTCCAACCCTTTCATTTTTTTTAACTCTTTCATTTTTGATGCTGTTGATTTGTTTTTTTTTTTTCCTTTCCTTTTTATGAACAAATTAGCCAAAGCTTTATCTATTTTTTTTAGTTTTTTCATAAAATCAACTTTTAGTTTGTTTATTAGTTCAATAGTTTTCTTAGTCTCTATTTTATGAAACTCTCCATTGAGTTTCAAAATTTCTAATATAGTATTTAATTGGGGATTTTTAATTTGGTCTTTTTCAAACATTTTTAGTTTTATGCCTAATTCATTGATCTCCTCTTTCTGTATTTTATTTGTGTAGTTATTTAGAGATACAAAATTTCCCCTAAGAATTGCTTTGGCTGCATCCCCGAGGTTTGGGTATATTGTTTCAATCTTGTCATTTTCTTGGATGAAATTATAGATTGTTTCAGTGATTTGTTGTTTGATCCACTTATTCTTTAGGATTAGATTATTTAATTTCTAACTATAGTTCCCTGACTATTGAATATAATTTTTATTGCATTGTGGCCTGAAAAGAATGCATTTATTATTTTTGCTTTTCTGCATTTGGTTGTGAGGTTTTCATGCCCTAATACATGATTTTTTTAAGGTGCCATGTACGTCTGAGGAAAAGGTATATTCCTTTTTATCCCTATTTGTCTCCAGAGGTCTATCATATCTAGGTTTTCTAGGATCCTATTAACTTCCCTAGTTTCTTTCTTGTTTATTTTTTGGTTAGACTTGTCTGATTCTGAAAGAAGAAGATTGAGATCTCCCACTGTTTTTGCTGTGAATTTCTTCCTGCAACTGGCTTAATATCTCTAGGAATTTGTCTACTTTACCACTTGGTGCATACGCATTTAGTATTGATGAGAATTAGGTAAGGGGTAACCCCTTTTGGTTTGGCGCAAGGATACATAGTTAAATGCAGTCTAGTGATGGCGCAGAGTCCCCTGTAAAGGAATTTACAGGCCAGAAAACCTAGATTGATAAAAAACGTTTATTGTAGGGGTTTGGAAGTAAGGGCAAAGGTAGAAAGACACCAGGGCCAGAGCTGGTCGCTGGGCAGACAGGAACCCTTGGCATGGCTGATGTAAGAATGCCATGTTTGGGCTCCTGCAAAAGAATGGGCTCCAGGGTTCCCCCTTTTTATAATAGGGGCTCTTGGTGATCTTGAAGGTGGGTGGAGTCCCAGGCTCCTGAGATATTTAGCCAGAGTTAGAATTGAATAATATTCAATGGGTTTTTAGATAAGGAGGAAGCTATTTGTGGGTGTTGGGGAAACCTGAACAGATAGTGGAAGGCTGGGAAAGCCCAAGTTAGCTCAGATCCAGTGGGGGCTGGGAAAGCCTGGATATCATTGGAATTCAAAAGAGTGCTTTTGACCAGGATTTGTGAATCAAAAATCCTAGCTTCTTCAGCCATGGAGGGAAGGGGGGGGGTTGGGAATCAGAAAGGAATCTTAAAGGTACCTCAACCCACATCAGTATTATTATTATTTCATTATTTACAATACCCTTTATCAAGATGTACTTTCACTACTTATGTCTTTTAATAAGAGCTGCATTTTCTTTTGCTTTATCTGAGATCAGAATTGCTCCCCTTCTTTTTTTTTTTACCTCAGCTGAAGTATAATTAATTGTGTTGTAGCCTGTTACCTTTATTCTATATGTGTCTCTCTGTTTCAAATATGTTTCTTATAAACAATATATTGTAGGATTCAGTGTTTTAATTCCCTGTGCTATTTGCTTTTATTTAAGGAAGAATTCGTTCTATTCACAAACAGTTATGATTACCAGCTCTGTATTTCTTTCCATTCTGTTTGCTCCCCAGTAAATACTTTTGTTTTCTCTTTCCATTTTTAACCCACTCTACCTACTACCTCATCTCCTATCATCCCTCCCCCTTTTTATTCTAGTGTGTACCCACCCCACCCACTACCTTCTCTTCTATCAATACTTCCCCCTTTCTTTTACCTTTTCTCATAGTGTTTCTGATTTCCCTTCTATCCTGTCCCTCCCTTCTTCCCCTTTCTCCTTTTACTTCTTTATAGAGTTAGATAAATTTTCATACCCAAATAATGATTAATCCCTCTTAGAGCCAAAATTGATGAGATCAATCTTCAGACAATGTTCATCCTCTTACCTTCTTTCCCTCCATTGTAATGTCTTTTTGTGCCTCTTCATGTGAACTAATTGTACCATTATACCTCCCTTTCCCCTTTTTCTAGTACACACCTTTTTCCACTCCTTAATGTCTTTTTCTTTGATATCACATCAGAGTTCACTGACAATCATACCCTCTGTCTATGTGATGTCCCCCTTTATCTGCCCCAGTGTCAGATACAGTTTGCAAGAATTACAGATATTGTTTTCCCATCTAGGGATGTAAACTGTTTAGTTTTTAAATATATATTTTCCTACTGTTTACCTGTTTATGATTCTCTTGAGTATTGTAGATTAAATTTTCTGTTTAGTTCTGACTTTTTCAATAAAAATGATTGAAAGTCTCTTACTTCATTGAAGATTCATTGCCTCTCCCTGAAAGATGATGTTCAGTCTCACTGGATAGTTAATTCTTGACTGTAACCCCAGGTTCTTTGCCTTCTAGAATATGGTATGCCAGGCTCTCCATTCCTTTACTGTAGAGGCTGCCAGATCCTGGGTAATCCTGATTGTTGCCCGTTTATATTTGAATTGTTTTTTCCTGGCAGCTTGAGGTATTTTTTTTCTTTATAATTATAGTTTTGGATTTTCATAACAATGTTCCTTGGGGTTTTCCTTGTGGGATCTCTTTCCAAAGGTGATCAGTGGATTCTTTCAATGAGTGTTTCTCCCACAGTTTCTAAAATATTGAGACAGTTTTCTTTAATGAACTCTTGTAGAATGTTATCCAGCCTTTTTTTGGAGATGGTAGGCCAATAATTTTAAATTTGTCTCTTCTAGATCTAGTTTCCAGGTTGGCTATTTTGCCAATGAGGTATTACGCATTTTCTTTCAAGTTTTCATTCTTTTTAGTTTGTTTGATTCTTGCTGCCTCACAAAGTCATTAGCTTCCAATTTGGCCTGTTCTATTTTTTAATGTGATGTTTTTCAGTTATGTTTTGTATCTCTTTTTCCATTTGTTTAAAAAAATCTATTAAGTAGTTGTTTTCTTCAGATATTTTTTTCTTCATTTTCCAAACAATTGACTCTGTCATGCATACCTATCATTTATTTTCTCATTTTTTTCTTCTACTTCTCTCATGTAACTTTTGAAGTTTTTTATGAAAATTTTCAAGAAGCCTCTTTGTTTTTCAGACCAATTTATTTTATTGTTTAAGATTTCTTCTGTGGACATTCTGCACTTGTCTGGATTTGTGTTTTGATCTCTGTCATTGTAGTATCTTTCTATGGTCAAGGTTCTTTGTCCATTTCTTGCTCATTTTCTCCTCTCCCCACCCCCACTTTTTTTTAAATTAAAGCTTTTTATTTTCAAAACATATGCATGGATAATTTTCAACATTCACCCTTGCAAAACCTCGTGTTTCATTTTTTCCCGTCCATTTCCTCCAAGTTGGAAAGTAATCCAATATATGCTAAACATGTTCAATTCTTCTACACATATTTCTAAATATCATGTTTCTTGTTTGTTTTCTTTCCTTTTCCTTTGGTATTTCTTCTTTTTTTACTTTTAAGATAGATCTCTTCTCCTTACATAAAGGTGGTGCTATCCCAAGCTTTCTGTGTAGCTCTGAGCCTTGGCTTTAAGCAGAGAGGTTCCTTGTATTTGTAGGAGGGAGCTTTACCTTGTCCATTTAGAATTCAGCCTGGTTTCCCAAAATTTGCCTTCTGACCTGGGACTGGAAGCTGCCCCATTAATTTGCTCCCCTACTGAGCCAAGACTTGTAGTTGAGACAAGGTTGTAGTTGTTGATTTGCTGTGATTAAACCCTCTTACCAGCTTTCCCAAATTCTATTTGACCTGGGCTGAACACACTTTTCACCCCAGTGAAAATGATCTTTCTTGAAGCTTTTTCAGTCTTATCTTGAGCTGGAGAGAGGTTTCATTCCATCAGACTCTGTTCAGAGGCTTGGTTTCATGTAGTTTTTGAGGAAAACTGGAATAGCTCAAGTAGCTTCCTGACTTTAATCTTCCAACTTGGTTCTACCCACAAAACCATGATATTTCTTTAATCAAGAAAGTGACTCTCTATATGTGCACAATTGTTTGTGGTAGCCTTTTATGTAGTGATAAGAAACTGGAAATTGAGTGGATGTCCATCAGTGGCTGAATAAATTATGGCATATAAATGTTCTGGAATATTATTTTTCTATAAGAAATGATCAGCAGGATTATTTCAGAGAGCTGGAGAGATTTACATGAACTGATACTGAGTGAAGTGAGTTGAACCAAGAGAAAGCTGTACACAAGCAACAAGATTATATGATGATCAACTCAGATGGACGTGGCTCTTTTTGACAATGAAGTGATCCAGGCAATGCAGATCTACAGCTCTCCATTACTTTAAAATTTTATCTTGTAAATCATGGAATATCTTCCATGATCTCTGAAAAAAAATCAAAATTGTGCTTGGCTAAACATGCAAAGAATGGGGTAAAACATGATGAATATAAAAAATTTTATAGTCTGTTAGGGGTATTCTAGCAACATAAGGGAGCCCTTATACATAAGGGAGGCCATAACATAAGCCCTGGGTTTGGAGTCAGAAGACTTTTGTTAAAAATATGACCCAGCTATCCATGTGCCTAAGGACAATGTCTTATAGCACCCATTGACTTCCTTATCTTGCAAATTTGGGAGGTCTAAATTCTACTTTATGAGTATAGACAGAAAACAAAGAAGGGAAGAAATTTTCAAAGTTGGATCCTTTGTTTCTGCATTGTAATACTGTAAGACTTTGGAGATAGCCTTTTGAGCTTTCTTTAGCTCTTCAATCAGGGGAGGACTTATCAGGGCATGTAAACCAAGAAGTACAAAGAAGTATAGATGAGTGTTAAAAATTAGGTTTAGTGTAGATAGGTTCCAATATCCAGGAACAGATGTAGTGCTTATATCTATGAAAAAAGTTTCACCAAAGTATTTGGTCTGACAAATACAGATTACATTGAGATGAATATTTTGCTTACATTAACACCATTAATTGCATTAGGATCTATATCTATATATGACATGGTTTGCTTATGTTGCTTATGGTTGACCCAAATTCCTGATCTCCTTTGTCATGAATTCCTGTTAAGTCATTTCTCTTTAAATTTGCAGTTGATGATTTGAATCTAAATCCACAACACTACATTTTTCTCACTCATCTTTGTTTTAGCTCAGCATTCCAACTTATCAAATTTTTGAATCATAATTCTATCATTTATCAGGATAGCTTTCCTTTCAAACTTTGTCATATAAAAATGTAGTGTTTGCCTTATTATTAACCTAAGTTATTAATAAAAGGGGGGGGCTTGTGGGCCTTTGGGGAAGGGGGCCCTTGTGGGCCTTGGGGAGGGGGGCCCTTGTGGGCCTTGGGGAAGGGGGCCCTTGTGGGCCTTTGGGGAAGGGGGCCCTTGTGGGCCTTGGGGAAGGGGGCCCTTGTGGGCCTTGGGGAAGGGGGGGCTTGTGGGCCTTGGGGAAGGGGGCCCTTGTGGGCCTTGGGGAAGGGGGGGCTTGTGGGCCTTGGGGAAGGGGGGCTTGTGGGCCTTGGGGAAGGGGGCCCTTGTGGGCCTTGGGGAAGGGGGGGCTTGTGGGCCTTGGGGAAGGGGGCCCTTGTGGCTGCTGCCTCCCCTTGTCAGGGGAGCGGACGGAGCTGGGCCCTGACAGGAATCCAAAGGCACCGAAAGGACGCGGGGGGTCACGTGTGCTCTCGCCGTTAGAAATCCGGGCCAGAGAAACGTGAGCCCGGCCGGGCCCGGCCCCGGCACAGGGAAGAGCTGGTTTCTATCACCAGACAAAAGCCAGGGTCTATAGGTAAGCTCTAAGAATAATAAACATCCTGGCCTCCAGCTCGGCCTGTCAGGGGCAGGGATATTGATCTTGGACGCGGAGACCCCATGTCAAACAACGTTAGCTTAATTGATCTGAATTCCGCGGCAGCGCTGACGGCCCGTGTACACACGAGGCAAAGGAAATGAGCCTCAGCTGAGGGGTCCGAGGTGGCCCGTGAGCCGGGAGAGGCTGGGGCCACGCCCCAGAGAATGTTCCGCAGGGAAGCAGGCAATGTGCTTTCCCTCAAGAGGAGGAGCCCATCAACCCGCCTCCGACTTCTCCAAATGCACAGAACCCGCTCTTTTTCTCTGAAGGAATTCATAACCCATCAGCCCCAGGGGGGGGGGGGGGGGGGGGGGGGGGGGCTGGGAGCCCGGAGAGAGCAGGAGCCTGCCTCAGCCCCGCCCAGCCACGGCCCCGGCTTTTCCTGGGTGCCCAGGCCCTCCGCCACGGGAAGGTGCCCAAAGCCCCTTCTTTTCCATCCCCCCAAAAGAAGGCAACCCACTTCCTTCCTCACCCATAGTCCCTTGCAGACAGCTTGAAATGGGTCAGAACAGCTCTTTCCTTTTGGTTTGAAACCATAATTCTCACTGAGTGAGCTGAGGTCAGCCACAACCCCCCCCCATCGGCCTGATCTGGGGCTTCTGATTTATGGGGGGGGGGAGCAGCCGCCAAGTCCATCCCATGACCAAGGAAGGCCCCCTTCTACTAGGTCAGCTCTCCCGCCTAGGACCCAGGAGAAGACTGGGGGGCGTTTGGGACCTTCCCCGTCCACCCAACAACACCCAGCAACGCCCCACTTTCTGAGGCAGCTCCCCGCATTCTCCATCCCGAGGTGCTCCCCGGTCTTGCATTCCCTGCTCTGGGGTCTGGGCGTCGAGAGGTCAAGGGGCCCAAGGCCCGAGGGATCGGGCTTGGTGCTCGGCGGGGAGAGTCGCTGGGCCGGGGAGCGGGACCGGCAGAGGGGCCGCGGGGAGCGGAGCAGTGAGGGAAGGGGGGACGCCGAGTCAGACCCCCGGGCTCTCAGAATCCAGCCGCTTCCTCCGGGCCAGGCCTCCGGCTTCCCCGAGACCCCCTTCAGGGTCCCCTGTTCATCTTCTTTTGCCGAATCCCGTAATCGAGCTGTACACATCCATAAACACAAGCGGGAGTGTGTGCACACAGATGTGTAGACCTGCCCCGGGACACATATACAAACGGGGCGCGTGTAACCAGAGTGTGCCGGCGGGAATACGCCCTCAGGCCTGCAGTTTCTCCCCCGCCTGGCTCTGCGCCAGCAGACACCCCGCTTTCTGACCCACATTTCCAGGGGCGTCTGTCTCGTCTCTGACTGAAAGCGAGGCGGAACCCGGACTCCTGGGCTTTGGGGGCCCACGGCCGGCTGGTCCGGCCCTGCCTGAGCCCCTCCACTCCACGGCCAGCAAAGATCCGCAGTCTGGGGGCCCAAAGCCGTGCCCCCACCTCTCTTGCTGCCGTGATCGGGCGGAGCTTCCTGGCTGCTGGCCTCAGTTTCCCCACTGCTCTGCCCGCCGGGCACTTTAGCATGTGCACACAGGGATCTGTACCCGCACACACAGGCGGGCACCGGCACACTCTGCACACACAGGCGGCACCGGCACACTCTGCACACACAGGCGGCACCGGCACACGCTGCACACACAGGCGGCACCGGCACACTCTGCACACACAGGCGGCACCGGCACACTCTGCACACACAGGCGGCACCGGCACACGCTGCACACACAGGCGGCACCGGCACACTCTGCACACACAGGCGGCACCGGCACACTCTGCACACACAGGCGGCACCGGCACACGCTGCACACGGCCCGCTGAGTTTTCAGCCTGTTGAAAGCTCTGTAATTTTCCCCGCACGAACCACTGGGCCACCCGGCCCTGAACAGGGATCTTCGGGTCTCACTGAGGGAGAAAGTTGGATGATCTGGGGGATTCTTGCAGAGAAAAGACAAGGTGATCGGGCAGACCTGGAGAGAGGGAATCCTGAAGAAGCGACCATGGCTCCTCCAGCCTCCATGCTGCGAGACGCGGCCCGGTCTGCCGCCCGCCCAGCTCCTCCCCTCCCGTCCCGGCTTCTCCAGCCCGGGTTGGGGGGAGCTCCTGCGGCCATGCTGGGCTTCTAGGCTGTGGCGACGGGAAGGACGGGCTGACCCAGCCGGCCTTCAGTGCCCCGGCCTCAGCTCCTAAATCTCGAGGAACCATAAAGGGAGGACGGTCTGGAGAGTCCGCTCTGGTGAGTCCACCAGCGCCCCACTGAGCGCCCGCCAATGTTCCCCAAACACGGCTGAGCCGGCTCCTCCCTACGCGCTTCCAGGGATGTTCCAGCTCCTGTCGCGGCCTTCGCCGACCAGCCTGCCCCGTCCCAGTCCTCGGCGTTAGAACATAGAACCGTGCCAAAGCAGAGAGGATCCAGGGAGGGAAGGTGGCCCAGAAGCCCAGGCTCCCCCGGGCCGGAGCGAGCCAGGCTTCTGGGCCCCGGGACCAGCCGGCATCCTCCCTGAGCCTTTGAGCATGTTACCCCCATGGTCAGATGAAGAAACTGGAGGTCGGAGGCCCCGTGGCTGGTGAGTCCGAGACAATCCTGGGGCCGCGGCTCCCGCCCCTCCCAGCCCCCCACCCGTGCCTAGATCGTGGGATCCCTTGCCGAGGCAGCCGGTCTCCTCCCCCATCCTCGGGGGGCATCAGCCCCGTGGTCCTGTCCTGGCCCATCTCTGTATAAGGTGGGGGGGATGGTCCAGGGACCACCAGGCCGCGGGTTGGATCCCAGTTAGGTTGAAAGTGGCCAAGATCCCCAGCCGGGCTTTCTGGGAGGGAATCCAGAGCCCTTTGATCGGCCATGGCAGAGGGCGCCGGTCTCCACCCCCACACATGTATCCAGTGGGGGCCGCAGCTACTTTTATCTCGCCCGGTGCCATTCCCGGGTGCTGGGCGGCCTGTCGTGGGTGACTAATTAATGCCCCGGCCCAGCTTCGGCCTCAGTCCTCAGAGACAAAAGCCTCGGGCCACAACCGCAGAGCCCGGTCACTGGGGCCACAACCGCAGAGCCCGGTCACTGGGGCCACAACCGCAGAGCCCGGTCACTTGGGCCACAACCGCAGAGCCCGGTCACTCGGGCCACAACCGCAGAGCCCGGTCACTCGGGCCACAACCGCAGAGCCCGGTCACTCGGGCCACAATCGCAGAGCCCGGTCACTGGGGCCACAATCGCAGAGCCCGGTCACTGGGGCCACAACCGCAGAGCCCGGTCACTCGGGCCACAACCGCAGAGCCCGGTCACTCGGGCCACAACCGCAGAGCCCGGTCACTCGGGCTGTGCGGGGAGAAGCCCCATCTTGGACGCCCGGTTTCCGCTGCACCGGCTCCCTGCGTCCCTGTTGTGAGGAAGGGTCTGTGAGCGTGGCCGCTCGAGACACCGATGCCCCGTGACGGCGATCCGGGCCCTCGAGGACCACGGGGTTCTCCCAGGTCAAACCCAGCAACTTCCGGAGAAGACAAAGCAGCTCGGAGCAGCGAGTCCCTGTGAAAGCCAAGACGCCTCCCGGGTCTGACCCGCCCTGCCCCATCCTGGCAGCGGCTCGGAGCCCTCCGCTCGCCCCGCCCCCAGAGGGGCACGGCCGCCGTGCCAGTCCAGAGCAGGGAAAGCCGCAGAGTGGCAGAAGCAGGCCGCTTTTCGTTCTTCTGGAGCTCCCAGAGTCGCTCGGGCTTCAGAGGACGGACATCAGTGGGCGCTGCGTTCCGAGTCCTGGCTCCGGGTCGGAGGGTGGGCGCCAGGGCCGCTCTCTGCATCCCTGTGCCAGCCTGTGCCCTGTACGGGAATGCCCTTCCCGCCCCTCCTGCTCCCATGCTGCCCTTTCAGGAGGCTCTTCTCAACATCAACAGCTGGAAAATGATCCATTAGATTCTTTAGAAAAATGATTCTAAAGCAGCAGTTTTAGAAAAAGGGGCCCTGGAGGCCGGCGGACCCCCAGAATGATCAGCCCCGGTCCCTGGACACGCCCAGAGTGGCTTCCTACTGATCCCGGGGCTGGAAAGGGAGAAGCGGGATCCCCCAGAGGGATCAATATCTGGACTGGCTGCTGCACCCGCCCCCACCCTGATGTCCGCCCGTCCCCCACCCATTTCACCAGACTCAGTTTCTTTTCAACGGACACATTTAATTCAGAGACAACTCCCGTTAAATTATAAAGGGCTTGGTCATCTCCTGCCCCCCAAACTTCAGTCCCCGAGAGCATCCGACTCCCCACGACTCGGACCCTAAACCCCGACTATCACAGGGAGAATGAAATAAAGGCGGGGGGGGGGGGGTCCGCAAAGACTTCTGGAACTGGGTGGAACAGCAGGGGAGGCCCGGGGGGTCTCTGGGCAGAGAGACCAGCGCCCCAGGGCAGCCCACGGGACCCCCAAGCCTCCTGCCTCTGGGCCCCGCCCGGCCCTCGCAGCTCCCCCCAACTGTCCCAGGCTCTGCTTTTGGGGGAGGGGCAGTGATGGAGAGCAGCAGTGAGGGGCTTCCTCCCCCCCCAGCCTCCTGCCTCTGGGCCCCCGGTCCCATGGACACCACTTTTGGGCATCAATCTTCCTGCAGACTAAAGGCCCCAAAAGAAGAGAGAAAGACCTGAGGTGGGGGCCAGGAAGAACACTCCCCCATCTTCTCTTTCTTTCCCCAAGGCCCTGCTTGCCTGAGGCCGCCTTCCGGGTCCTCCTGACGATGGACCAGGGCCAGGAAGCTCCAGAGGAGACGGCAATGAGGGTCTTCCCATCCATGTACCCGCTTCTCCTGCTGGGAAGCCCCCGCTCCACGCCCTTGTGCCTGAAGGGATCACAGTGAGGGCCCAGAGGGGCCGCAGTGACCTGGGGGGGGGGAGCCCACCTGGGGCCCCTCAGGCCCGGCCCTGCTTTCATTTGCTGTTTGCCCCCTTGGTGCTGGGAAGCTCGCAGGACAGCCCGGGCTGTGTCAGGGCTCTGGGCTGGGCCGGGGGGGGGGCTGGGGGTACAGACGGGGTCTCACCTCAGGCGGCCAGAGGGTCCCGTCTGCAGCTGCCCTCAGACCCCCTGCTGGGTGACCACGTCCTCAGAGAGGCGGAGAGACGGGGCCGCTTTGAGCTGAGAGGGATCGGCCGGGCCCGGGTTCCGGGCAGCGACCCTGGGAAGGGGGAGCCCGGAGGGGGAAGTCCAGCCAACATCCCAGGCCCCCAGGGGAGGCGGGCGATTCCCGCACGCCGAGGGGGATTCTGGGCCGGCCCACTGACAGTGGCCGGAGAAGATGAGCCGGTCCTGGCTGCACCTGCGCCCGCGCCACCCTGGCCAGCCAGGAAGAGGACGCCCCATTCTGCCCTGGGAGAGGCCCCGGTTCCTGCCTGGGAAACGAGCGCCATCTCTCCATCCCTTCTTTCCTGCCTCCTTCCTTCCTGGGCGGGCCCTGGCCCCGTCTCACAGCGGCCCGAGGGCAGGAGCCCCGAGGTGGGAACAATGGGCAGCCAGGTGAGGGAGGCTTCCTGGCTGAAAATAGAAGCGAGCAGGCCCAGGGCCAGCGCACAGATGGTGCCACAAGCAGCCCTGCCAGCTGCGCCCGCGGGGACGCGGGGCTTCCTGGAGGGGACATTCCGGGGCCTGGAGAAGCAGCGCCTGAGCTCTGGGCCCCTCTGGCCGCCCCATCGGGGACCCCGGGGCCATCGGGTTCACCCTCCATGGGAGCTGGGGAAGGGCACCAGGAAGCTGGCGGGCCCGGTGCAGGCAGGAAACCTGCCGGGAAGGAGGGGAGGTCAGCCTCTGGGCTCGCTCTCCCCCTCGGCCGGAGCCAGGGGGCTGCCCAACTTGGCACCGGAGCCGGGCGGCCAAGGGAGCAGAAAGGCCCGGGATGCTCAGGAAGGCCGGGCAGCGGCTCGGGAAAGGTCAGCCCGAGCCTGCCCGGGGGCTGCTGGGAACAGGCGGCTGCTTTATCTCCCCCTTGCTCCCCCTGTGCCTCCCAAACCTTTTCTTCACCCCGGCTCTGTTTGTTTCTTTCTCTCAGGAAAGGACAGGAGGATAATAAAAGTGTCTGCCCTGAATGCATTTAGAAGGCGATCTCAAAGAGTTCGGGGCCCCTGGCCCGGCACCCGCACTGTATAAACATACACACAGATGCACCGTGAAAGGGCCCGGGGCCGGCCCCACAGGGAAGCCCAGCTGCCCCCGCCGGGACCCTCTCTCAGATAAGTCCTCTGAACTCAGGGCGGTCAGAAAGAACGGGCTCAAAGAGGCGGAGCGGGAGGGGCCACGCCCCGCTTGGGGGGCTTAATGGAGTGGGGGACCGAGTGCCCCGGGAGCTGCCGAGTCCTCTGGACAGTCGGGACAAGCCGCCTCGGTTTCCTCATCTGTGCAACGGGGACGTCGGCCCCCCAGGCTCGGTGGGAGGGCCGAGCTCCCCCTGGGAAATGCTGGCTGGGCTATGGCCTGGCCCAAGGAGCTCTTTGTCCCAACGGGGTTTGGGGAGAAGGGACTGGCGGTGGCAGGGAACGGCCGTCTCCTCCAGGCAGCCCGCCAGGATGGCCGGAGGCACCCACGCTCTCCTCCCACAGATCACTCTGCGTGTACGCGGTATTTCATTCGCACCGACCTTCAACGTTTACAAAGCGTATCCTCGCCTGTCCCGGAAGGGGGTCAGGAAGGGGCTGGGCCTGGGACCCAGACAGAACAGGAGCTCCCAGGGGATGCAGGGAGGGCCTGAGAGGTCGCTGCCAAGGGCCAGGGGTGCCCAAGCTGGGGGAGGGCGGGCTGCTTGGGCCTCCCTGGATCACAGGCTCAGGGAAGCCGGCACCAGCTCCATTTCCCAGAGGAGAAGCCTGAGGCCGGAGAGGCAGCTCCCGGGGCTCCCGGGGCTCCGGAGGGGGGGACCCCCAGCCCGGCCTCAGACTCCAACCTGGTGCAGAGGAAGAGCCCGACTCCCCCAGAGGGGCTCTGCTCCCCCCAGGGTGAAGCTGCCTGGCTGAAGGCGTGGCTTGGAGCGGGCCCAGGGTCTGCGGCTCCCCCCTGGATCCCCCCTGGATTCTCCCCGGCCTCCAGCTCGCCCAGCCACGCCTCCCTGCGGCCCACCTCCCGGAGGCTGCTTCTGTGAGGGGGGGGGCACGGCGAGGGGCAGCGGGAGAGCACTGGGAGCACAGCTGTGCAGCCCCCCCCCCCCCCAGCACGGTGGCTTTCTCTAGGGCCCTGCTGGTGGCCATATCCTTGTGGCCCCGGAAGGGGGACGGAATGGGCGGCCGAGGCGGAGACGGTCCAGCGGAACCAGAGCTTCTCAAGAAAAAGGGATAGGCCAGGACCCCGCGGAAGGGGCGCATTCAGCCTCGGCCCAGTCACAGCCCATCCAGCTGGAACCACAAGCGGGCTGCGGAAGGGGAACCTCCTGTCAAGTCCCGGACTAGTCTGAAGCTCGGATCCGGGGAAGGGACGGCCCGTGAGGAGGCCCGGGCCTTCATGGTCCTGAAGGAAAACGGCTCTCGTGGATTTCAGGCCCCTCTGACTCTTAGGGACCCACTGGGGTTTTCGTGGCAAAGATGTCGGTGGCTTTCCTCCTTCAGCTCATTTTTACAGAGGAGGAAACTGAGGCAGCCAGGAGTAAGTGACTCTCCCGGGGTCTCACAGCCTCGGCTCCTCGTTGTGACAGAGAAGGCCGCGCCTCCAGCTCGCCCACCGCCCTGTCCTCCCACCTCGAAGGTTACGCGACCAACTAGGGTCATTTAGGCCGCGGTTCTCTCCAGGCCGCCGTGCTGGGGGGGGGGGGGGATCTCGGGCCCGGGGGGCGAGGCGGCCCCTAAGGCCGGGCCTGAGGTCCCCGGGCAGCCCCAGGGCTTCGGCCTGCCGGGCAGGGGCCCTTTTGTTGCTGAAAGCGCGAGGCCGGGGTCAATTTGTCCCAATTTTCTCTACACAAGCCTATTAGGCGGCTGTGATTTCGAGGGCTGGAAGCTGTGAACTCTCAGGTCACTAGTAAAGGGATCCCTCTCCCCTCCCCCCCCTCCCCCTCCTCAGGCTTTTAAGTGCTTTGACTGGGTAAATTGAAACCTGAGGAAAGCCAGAGCGGCCCCGCGGCCTTCGGTGGATTTGCTCTAGGAAGTAACCGCTTACACAGCCCGTAATTAACACCACCAGCTGGTGGAGGGCCGATAGAGCGGGTCGGTCAGCCCCAGGGCTTTCACTGGGCTCCTCCCGACACTTCTGGGCCCAAATAACGGGCGCCGGAGCTCCCACAGCGAGCCGGGATCAGGGCCGGAGAGCCAGGTGTGGGAGCGGGAGGGGGGGGGGGGGGCCCTGTCCACCCCCCAACGGTGACCCAGAGGAGGAGAGACTGGGGGGCCATTCAGAGCAAACAGATGACAAAAGGGGAGAAGGGGTGGGGCCCCAGAACCTGGGGGAAGGGCCCCCCCACTGAGGAAACCGAAAGTCCCCCCTCCTTCATTAGCGGCCAAAGGGAGGATTCCCGAAGTGGCTGCCCCTTTCTCTCAGCCTGCAGGGAGGCCTGGAGGCCCAGGAAGTACTTCATAAAGGCTTCGTTCATTCTCTCCCTCACCGGACAGAAAAGGGAAAGGGAAAGAAGGCTGAGCAAGGGGTCCTAGCTGACCCCAGGGGCTTTGGTCGGAGAGCCTCAGCTGCAGCCCCTTCACTCTGGGGGAGTGCTCAGGGATCAACAAATCCGGAGGTTCCTGAGGGAGTGCTCCAGGGATCAACTGTTTGGGAGGTCTCTGGGGGAGTGCTCAGGGAGCAACAGTTTGGGAGGTCTCTGGGGAGTGCTCCAGGGATCAACTGTTTGGGAGGTCTCTGGGGGAGTGCTCCAGGGATCAACAGTTTGGGAGGTCTCTGGGGAGTGCTCCAGGGATCAACTGTTTGGGAGGTCTCTGGGGGAGTGCTCCAGGGATCAACAGTTTGGGAGGTCTTTGGGGGAGTGCTCCAGGGATCCACAGTTAGGGAGATCTCTGGGGGAGTGCTCCAGGGATCAACAGTTAGGGAGATCTCTGGGGGAGTGCTCCAGGGATCAACAGTTTGGGAGGTCTCTGGGGGAGTGCTCCAGGGATCAACAGTTTGGAGGTCTCTGGGGGAGTGCTCCAGGGATCAACAGTTAGGGAGGTCTCTGGGGAGTGCTCCAGGGATCAACAGTTAGGGAGGTCTCTGGGGAGTGCTCCAGGGATCAACAGATTGGGAGGTCTCTAGGGGAGTGCTCAGGGATCAACAGTTTGGGAGGTCTCTGGGGAGTGCTCCAGGGATCAACAGTTAGGGAGGTCTCTGGGGAGTGCTCCAGGGATCAACAGTTTGGGAGGTCTCTGGGGGAGTGCTCCAGGGATCAACAGTTTGGGAGGTCTCTGGGGGAGTGCTCAGGGAGCAACAGATTGGGAGGTCTCTGGGGGAGTGCTCAGGGAGCAACAGTTTGGAGGTCTCGGGGGAGTGCTCCCGGCATCTTGCTTGGCTTCCTGCCATTGACTTTGTGCATCTGTTCAGGCTGGGAAGAGACTCCAAGGGTTGGGGTCGCAGACCGGTGTGTCAAGGTGTCTCAAAAGAATTTGCAGGCTTGACCCCAGATCCAAGTCAAGGGGCAAAGTTTATTGAAGTTGTAAGGGGGCTACGGTCCCAGATCTTAGCAAAGAACCAGGGAGACACATTTAGCCACTGCTGCGCTCACTTTATGGCCTGGAGGTAGAACTGGGGAGGGGCTCAGGAACTTGGTTACCCCCCCCCAGCAGATCTAGGGGCTACCCTAAGGCCAGAAGACTTTAGAATCCTTGACAGAACAATAGCCCGGCCAGGTCAGAGGGCCTCGGGATCTCTAATAAAGTCCACTAGGAGAGTATCAGGGCTCCTGGCAGGAGGACTTTGGGAGTCACTGACAGAACAACAGCGCCAGGGCTGGGGAGCGGGAACCTCGGGACCACAGATCCCGGAGCCAGAAGATTCAGACTCCCCGGCTCCTCGCGAGAGCAGAAGCTCCCCGAGGTCGGGCACGGTCTCCCCCAGAAGATATTCCATGGCATCCACTTCGATAAAGGCCTGAGTGCAAGGTTCACCCCCTGTGCAGATGACCCCAAGTTGGGCCAGACCTTCAAATGGGGAGCCCGGGAGGCGGAGCCAAGGGAGGCGGGGGCTAGGCCGGAGAAGGCGAAGGTTCACAGGCAGAAATGTGGAGCCTGGCCCCCGGAAGATGTTAGACAGCCGCTGCCTCTCTGCGTCAGTCAGTGGGTTCTGAGCCGGAGATGATCGGCAAAAGCCCCCAAAAGACGTTGGGCCTCCGGGAAACTGGAAACGGCCTTCTGGTCCATGAGGCCGGAAGGGGAAGTAGGGGAGGCTGACGGGCACCTGCTGGCTGCGCCCAGGGAGGGATGAGACCCCAACGGTCCTTTCCAACTCGGACATTCTGGGATCTTATGATTCTGCAGGCCCAGGGTCCCGGTCATGAGGGCAGCTCTGGGAACCGGGGAGGAAGGCTGGATTCTACAAGCCTTCCTCAGGTAGCTGGAGGCTCTCACGCCCTTCAGAGGCACCCCAAGTGGCCTGGGGGGCTTGGAGAAGCCCCGGGCCCCTCCTCCTTGGAGTCTGGACTCCAAGCCAACAAGCACTTATTAAGCACCTGTGGTGTTCCAGGCCCTGGCTGTGGGGGTGGGGGGATTCCCTTCAGCTAGGAGCTAGACCAGGGGGTCTTGGGGACTTTCCAGAGCTGGGCACCGGGCCGGGTGTGAAGGTTGGGAGAGTGGGCCCAGACTAGCTTTCACAGTTCTTCTTTCTCCAGCCCCCAAGTCAGAGCTAGAGGAATGAAAGACTGAGGATTATCAAAGGGAGGCAGGGAGGCTGTGGGCCAAGGTCCCCGGCTTCTTGGAGGTTAGAATCCATTAGAAGATGCTCATGGGAAGCCAGGCAGGCCCAGCCTTCTGAGTGAAGGGCAGGGAGGGAAACGTCTCCTTTCCTAGCCTTAGTGACTCCGCGGCCAAAACAGAGTGTTTTTATCCTGCGTGGCTCCTGGCAGGGCGAGGGTCTGGCCTCGTCAAAACTCTCACCAAGGTTTCTTCCAGTTGTCAGAAGTGTGAAGCTGTTGACTGATTGGCCAGGGCGGCGGGGCTCCGGATCACTCCCAGGCTGGCAGGGCCCAGCCGCGATCACAGAAAATGAGGGAATGGCCCTCAATCATCCCAGGGGACGACACAATCCGAGCCTCAGAGCAGGAGGGGACACTCCTGAGGTGACGCTCAAGGCGCCTTCCCTTCTCTCCCCTTTCCCGGGCAGTGTGGGCAAGCGCTAAAAATGAGGCTGCTGAAAGGCGGCTGAGTGCGTGGAGCGTCTGCTCATCCTCTGAGCGGCTCCCGGGCCCTTGAAATTTGTCAGGTTTGATGATGGATTTTTTTAATAATCGCTTTAAATATCTGCAAAGATGGTTTTCCGCATTCACCCCTGCAAAACCCAGTGTGGCAAAGCTTTCTCCCTCCCTCCCCCTCCCCCGAGGGCAAATAATCCAATATATGTTAAACTGGGCAATTCTTTTTGACATTTATCACACTGCAAAAGAAAAATCAGATCAAAAAGGAAAATAAAATGAGAAAAAAGCAAGAAAGTGCAACAAAAAAGCTGGAAAACTATGTCGTGCCCACCCTCAGTCTCTCTCTCCCTGGCGGGCCTGTTGGAATTGGCCTGGATCATATTGCTGGAGAGGGCCGCCTCCATCAGAGCTGATCTTCGTGCAGCATTGTTGTTGCCGGGTACCGTGATCCCCTGGATCTGCTCGCCCCCCTCAGCATCGGCTCCTGTGAGTCTCCCCAGGCTCTCTGAAGTCCTCCTGCTGGTCGTCTCTCACAGAACAACAACACTCCGTAACCCTCACGTACCACCGGTTACTCAGCCGCTCTCCCATCACGGGCAGCCGCTCAGTCTCCGGCCACCACAAAGAGGCCGCCACAAGCATTTTGCACAGGGGGGTCCCTCCCCTCCTTTAAGGTCTCTTGGGGACCCAGGCCCTGCCGGCTGATGGCTCTGGGCGTCGTTCCAAATTGCTCCCCAGAATGTTGGGCCCATTCGGGTGAACTTTTTAAAAAATAAAATAGCGTCAGGTTTAAGTTTCTTTGTCTTGCTTGAGAAATAAAATAATTAGCCTTACCAGTTGGGTGTTAAGAAAAGTTCTCCTTTAAACAAAAGAACCCTAACAATCCCCAGCAGGAACGGGCACTTTGGCGCTTCCAACGTGCTTCTCAAAGGGTTTCTGAGAGCCCCAGGGCTCGATCCCAGCCAATGACAGTGGAGGAGACCGAGGGTGAGAGGATCCAGGACTCCTGGGAACAGCCGGGGGAGGACTGGAATTCAGCCCCCCTGCCTCTCTCAAGGATCCCCCTCTGGGGTCCGCCTCACCAGGCCCAGCGTCTCACACACCGTCTCACACATGGAGACACAGGCAGATGGACACGGACCGCGGGCACCCCACGGAAGGAGGTCCACCAGTGGGGGGCGTGTTGAGCCCGAGTCTGAGGTCCAGCTGAACAGCCTCGGAGAGCGGGGGGCTCATCCACACGTCGGGGGGTATCAGGTGTCTACCCTGCATCCCTGCGGCTCAATGACTATCTCCATGTCTTGTGGAGGAGTTTATTGGGGGCGGATGGGGGGGCAGTGATGTCACCGCGCAGGGCTCTGAGTCTGGGCCGCCTGGGCTGCGTCTCATCCAGAACGGCCGAGGGAGAGTGGACAAGGCGCTGCCCGCGAGCACAGGTTGCCCCAGCTCCCAGGGTGGGTGGGAGGCTGAAGGGACATGACGAATGGCGGCGTTCTGGGGCATGTCAGCTGAAGTTATTCTTCCCCGACGTGCCCCTGGCCTCTGGGCTGGGCCTCGGGTGCTTTCTGCCCACTCATCATGTCCTGAGCACCAAGGGGCCTGTAAGGTGACGGGCTCCGGGCAGAGGCCGAGCGGCCCGCCGGGGCCTGAAGCTGGGGCTCAACGCCCTGTTTGTGTTTCTGTGAAGTGCTGGCCCAGCCCTCCCCTTCCCAACCCGGGGGAGTGCACAGCACCTCGGGGGGCTCTCAGCTGCTGCTTACTTTGCTACGTTATGGAGAAGACGGGGAGGTGGGCGGGGCAGGGGGGCTCAGCACTGAGCTTGTGGGCCCGCAGCATCCCAACCATCCTGCATCTGCTGGGGGCCAGCCTAGGCATGACTTTGTGTGTTTGATCTCAAAGCAAGATTCTGAAACTGGGGGGGGGGAGGGGGAGAGAGAAAAGATAGAGGGAGGAAAAGGGAAAGGGAGGAGGGGAGATAGAGGCAAAGAGAAAGAGACAGAGGGAGAGACACAGAGAGAGAAGGAGAATTAGAGACAGAGAGAGAGAGAGAGAGAGAGACAGAGACAGAGAAAGAGAGACAGAGAGACAGAGAGAGAGAGACAGAGAGAGAGAGAGAGAGAGAGAGACAGAGAGAGAAAGAGAGAGAGAGAGAGAGAGAGAGAGAGACAGAGACAGAGACAGAGACAGAGAAAGAGAGACAGAGAGAGAGGCAGAGAGAATGAGACAGAACGAGAGAGAGAGAGATGAAGAGAAAATGAAAGATATATAGGAAAGAAAGGAAGTAACAGCATGATAATTTTTAAAAAAGAGCATTTCTACAGTCTTTGCAAGTTCACAAAGCTCCGTAAAATAGCTATTATTCTTTGGCCCATTTTACAGATGAGGAGCCCGAAGATCAAAGAGTTCATGGGTATCTGAGGTGGGATTCAAAGCCAGAACTGCCTGATTGTGAAGCCATCAACTGTGCATCTTCATTACAGTTTGAGGAGACAATGAAAACACTGAGAATGAGGTCTGGAGGAAAGAAGCCTGGATCTGGAGTTTGAAGGTTGAATTCTGGCCTACATGCCCTAGCTGTGCCTCAGTTTCCCCATCTGTTAAGATGGAGAGAAGACCAGCCCCTGTCCCAGCTGAGATGGTATTTATGCAATAGCTTCCAAAGGTGAGCCGGGCTCAGGACAAAGGCTCACCCTCCAACCTGGGCAGCCTGATGCTGGGGCACTTTGTGAGCGGCAGCAGAATGATGGGGGGGGGCAGTGTGCCCACGCACTTCTGGGCCATTAGTGAGTAGCCACCACCAAGCTCTGTGCTTGCAGCATGTGGGTAGAGCACCTACCTAGGGACTGTCCGGGGAAACTTGCTCCATTCTCCCATCAGGGTCCTCCCCGGAGCCTAAAGGTGGGAGGAGCATCCTTGGGAAGAGTGCACTGGGATGCAGCAGCACAGTCAGAAAACAGATGCCCCTTTGTGGAGGAAGAAACCAGGCTGAGAGACGGTAAAGGTCTTGGACGAGGTGACTAACGCAGGCACCTATGTGGCAGAAATAGGTTCCTAAAAAAACTTCTGATTTCTTTCTGGTTTCTAAGTGGATAAAGTCACTTTCCTCCCAAAACCCTCCAAAGGAAGTAGTGCCAGGATCTTTATCCCCATTTTACAGTCAAAGAGACTGAGTCTGCAGGAGGGAAAGATATTTCACTACCGTTGAGGAATCCAAGTTGAGACTCAAACTCAGGGCCTTCAGTCACAGCCCCTTTTCCTGGCTTTTGCCTCAGGCAAAGATGAGGATGAACAGGGGAGGCTGATGCTCTCTGTGGTCCACCAGCTGGTAAATGGCTCCCCCTACCTGTCAGACAGGGGAGCTTGAAAGACATGAGAACCACACCAGGGGCCCTAGAGCAAGAGCTTTGGGCTTCAGAATGGGAGGGACCTTCGAGAGACCAGAGAATGGTGGAGCTGGGTGGGCCATAGAACCCAGAACCCAGAATGCTAGAGCACAGAACAGAGAATATTAGAGCTGGGCAAGGTCTTAGAACATAGAGTCTGGGGTGCTAGAGCACAGAATAGAGGATGTCAGAAGTCAACAAGACCTAGAGCACAGAACCTGGGATGCTAGAGCACAGAACAGAGGATGTCATAACTGAACAAGACTTTAGAAC
Organism: Sminthopsis crassicaudata; assembly: GCF_048593235.1. Lineage (NCBI taxonomy): Eukaryota > Metazoa > Chordata > Mammalia > Dasyuromorphia > Dasyuridae > Sminthopsis > Sminthopsis crassicaudata. Next base: position 4,071,723 of record NC_133618.1, on the reverse strand, counting down.
ATGGAACCTGGACACCAAGATAAGGTCAAAATGGGTTCATGATCTAGGCATGAGATTATAAATAAATTAGAAGAACAGAGAATAGTTTGCCTCTCAGACCTGTGAAAGAGGAAGGAATTTATGACCAAAGAAGAACTAGAGATCATTGTTGATCACAAAATAGAAAATTTTCATTATATCAAATTGAAGTTTTTGTACAAACAAAACTAATACAGACAAAATTAGAAGGGAAGCAACAAACTGGGAAAATATTTTTAGAGTCAAAGGTTCTGATAAAGGTCTCATCTCCAAAATACATAGAGTTGACTCTAATTTATAAGAAATCAAGCCATTCTCCAATTGATAAATGGTCAAAGGATATGAACAGACAATTCTCAGATGAAGAAATTGAAACTATTTCTAGCCATTTGAAAAGATGCTCCAAGTCATTATTAATCAGAAATGCAAATTAAGACCACTCTGAGATATCACCACACACCTGTCAGGTTGGCTAGAATAGCAGGGAAAGATAATGCAGAATGTTGGAAGGGATGTGGGAAAACTAATACATTGCTGGTGGAGTTGTGAAAGAATCCAGCCATTCTGGAGAGCAATCTGGAATTATGCCCAAAAGTTATCAAACTGTGCATACCCTTTGATGCAGCAGTGCTACTACTGGGCTTATATCCCAAAGAAATACTAAAGAGGGGAAAGGGACCTGTATGTGCCAAAATGTTTGTGGCAGCTCTATTTGTGGTGGCCAGAAACTGGAAGATGAATGGATGTCCATCATTTGGAGAATGGTTGGGTAAATTATGGTATATGAAGGTTATGGAATATTATTGTTCTGTAAGAAATGACCAGCAGGATGATTTCAGAAAGGCCTGGAGAGACTTACAGGAACTGATGCTGAGTGAAGTGAGCAGGACCAGGAGATCGCTGTACACTTTAACAACAATACTGTATGATGATCCATTCTGATGGAGGTGCCACCAATAGAGCAGTGATGAAGTGAACCAGCTACACCCAGCGAAAGAACTCTGGGAGAGGACTATGAGCCACTACAGAGAATTCCCAATCCCTCTATTTTTGTCCGCCTGCATTTTGGATTTCCTTCACAGGCTAATTGTACAGTATTTCAAAGTCCGATTCTTTTTGTGCAGCAAAACAACTGTTTGGACATGTAGACATAGATTGCATTTAACTTATACTTTAACATATCTAGCATGTATTGGTCAGCCTGCCATCTGGGGGAGGGGAGTGGGGGGAAGGAGGGGAAAAGTTGGAACAAAAGGTTTTGCAATTGTCAATGCTGAAATGACTAGCATATATCTTGTAAATAAAAAGCTATAATAAAAAATTAAGCAAAAAACAAACAAACATCCAGTTCAAAGAAAAGTAGGTCATCAATCACTGCAACAGCTTAGCCTACATTTGTGTAAACATTTTAAGTGACATAAAATTTTAGGTGGTTTTCCTCTGAAAAATAAATCAATAAATAAATGTTTAAAAAAAAAGAAGAAGAAGAACATAGAACCTGGGATGCTAGAGCACAGAAGAGAGGATGTTGGAGGTGGGCGGGGCCTAAGAACCCGCCACAGAGAACATCAGAGAGGGGAGGAGGTGTGCACCGATTTCACGCAGACAGAATAGAGACTGTGTGCAGGGAGGACCTCTTGAAGAGGGGGTTTCCATACTAGTGACGCATGCTGGTGGGCCTGCGGGCTCCTTTTGCTGACTGCTCCATTATCAAAGAGAAGCAGCAGCAGCTATACAGGAAACCCACGTGGGACTCTGCCCCCTGACCTGCGGGCATTCCTGACAGGCTTATTTAGAGTTCGAGCCCACCTTCCTTCAGGCCTGCAGGGGGGCTGCAAGATCAGCGGGAGGGGGAAAGCGGGACCTTTGGAGGGGAGCAGAGGGGGTGGCAGCTGCCTACCTGGGAGGACTAATTAGTCTTCCTGGGCTCTGTCCCCTGGCCTTAGAACAGGAAGGAAGTACTTCGTTGTCCAGCTTTACCCGTGCTGGGGAAAGGGTTGAACTCAGGAATAGCTGAATTTGAATCTCACCTCAGAGATTTCCCATCCAGCTAATCTTGGCTAGAGCCTCATCTTCCTCCTGTTTTAATTGATAAAAACATCCTCCCAATCTGCTAGGACTGTTGTGAGATCAGGGCACAAGGCTCATGGTAAGCCATGAAGTGACAGAAAATCACAGCTATTACTGCAGTTACTACTTCTACTCCTACTTACATTATTCCTCCTATTGCTGCTGCTACTATTACTGCTGCTGCTGCTATTACTCCTACTCCTACTCTTACTCCTACTTATATTATTCCTCCTATTGCTGCTGCTACTATTACTGCTGCTGCTGCTATTACTCCTACTCCTACTTACATTATTCCTCCTATTGCTGCTGCTACTATTACTGCTGCTGCTGCTATTACTCCTACTCCTACTTACATTATTCCTCCTATTGCTGCTGCTACTGTTACTGCTGCTGCTGCTGTTACTCCTACTCCTACTCTTACTCCTACTTATATAATTCCTCCTATTGCTGCTGCTACTATTACTGCTGCTGCTGCTATTATTCCTACTCCTACTCTTACTCCTACTTATATTATTCCTCCTATTACTACTGCTACTATTACTGATGTTGATGCTACTGCTGCTACTATTAGTATTTTGGCTATTACTTCTATTAATATTACTTCTACTACCACTGCTATGTTGCTGCAACTGCTCTGCTATTACTACTGCTACTGTTACTGCTGCTGCTGCTGTTACTCCTACTCCTACTTATATTATTCCTCCTATTGCTGCTGCTACTATTACTGCTGCTGCTGCTATTACTCCTACTCCTACTCTTACTCCTACTTATATTATTCCTCCTATTGCTGCTGCTACTATTACTGCTGCTGCTGCTATTACTCCTACTCCTACTTACATTATTCCTCCTATTGCTGCTGCTACTATTACTGCTGCTGCTGCTATTACTCCTACTCCTACTTACATTATTCCTCCTATTGCTGCTGCTACTGTTACTGCTGCTGCTGCTGTTACTCCTACTCCTACTCTTACTCCTACTTATATAATTCCTCCTATTGCTGCTGCTACTATTACTGCTGCTGCTGCTATTACTCCTACTCCTACTTATATTATTCCTCCTATTGCTGCTGCTACTATTACTGCTGCTGCTGCTGCTATTACTCCTACTCCTACTCTTACTCCTACTTATATTATTCCTCCTATTACTACTGCTACTATTACTGATGTTGATGCTACTGCTGCTACTATTAGTATTTTGGCTATTACTTCTATTAATATTACTTCTACTACCACTGCTATGTTGCTGCAACTGCTCTGCTATTACTACTGCTACTATTACTGCTGCTGCTGCTGTTACTCCTACTCCTACTTATATTATTCCTCCTATTGCTGCTGCTACTATTACTGCTGCTGCTGCTATTACTCCTACTCCTACTCTTACTCCTACTTATATTATTCCTCCTATTACTACTGCTACTATTACTGCTGCTGCTGCTGATGCTACTGCTGCTACTATTAGTATTTCGGCTATTACTTCTATTAATATTACTTCTACTACCACTGCTATGTTGCTGCAACTGCTCTGCTATTACTACTGCTACTGTTACTGCTGCTGCTGCTGTTACTCCTACTCCTGCTCTTACTCCCACTTATGCTATTCCTCCTATTGCTGCTGCTACTATTCCTTCTGCTGCTGCTACAGTTACTATTTCTGCTATTACTCCTGCTAATCCTCCTGCTACCACCACTGCTACTATTACTCCTACTTCTAGGAGAGAGTTTTACCATAATTAGCCATAGGACAGAAATGTCAATACTCTGAAAAAGGAAAGCAGAGAAGTCCAAGGTCTTCCCTAAAAGGCGCCCGAAGTGTCCCTCAGATCACAGAGTGACAATGAGACTTGAGAACGCAGGAGACAGCCAAGGTGGGGATAGGCTGGGAATGGCAAAGTTCTACCAGAACTACCAGATTCCTTTTGGCTTTCGTGTGGGAACGATCAGGGTCTTCACAAAGGTTTCTGGGGGTTACAATGTCTTGATTATCATCCCCATTGTATGGAGTCGGCCTACAAGAACTTAGGAAGCACCTACCATAAGCCAGGCACTGTGCTAACGACCAGGGAAAGCTCAGAAGGAAAAACAACCGAGGCTCAGAGGGAGAAAGTGCACCATGATCCATTCAAAGTCAAGTTGAAGCCAGTTTTCGGAGCCGCCTCCAGGCTCCAAGACCCCAGGACCCAGCCAGAGTGCCCCCACACCCCACAAATGGAGTTCACCACCAGCCCACTCCTGGGGGCTTTCCGAGCTATAAAGTCTCAGTGCCTACGAGGGATTTCAGGACAAGCCAGGATGGGCCCGGTAGGAGGAGCCCCCATCTGTGTGTACCCACCCATAAGGACCCCCACCTTGGGTCTTTGGTTAAATGGCCGGACCCCACGAGTGCTCATTAATGGAGGAAATGTAATAGAGGAATGAGGGCAAAACACACCTGGTTCAAAGGAATCCATCCCCCCCGCACGCACATACGCACGGCCAGACGGACGTTTGAAGGAGGTTTCAGTGGAGCTGCAGGGTCAGGAGGTGCCAATGGGGCGCTGTGGCAGCTGCTAAGAAGGCTAATGGCAGCGAGCGGCATTAAGAGGGGCCCAGGCTCCAGGCTGCCCAGGCCCATCGCCTCTGGCCGCGCTCAGCCCCCGGCGGAGCTTCTGGCAGAAAAGGGCACGCTGGGGAGGCCCGGGAGGGCGATGATAGGGGAGGCGCCGGGGAGAAAGCACAACCAGGAGAGTGGGGGGGGGAAAGATCAAAAGAGGCAAGAGGAGAGTTGCCCCCAAGTACGTGAGAGGATGGCACCCACAAGGGGATGTGACCTTCTGGGCCCCGGGGCCGATCAGGGGGTGGAAGGGGGAAAGGGCCCTTTGGATCTGATGTCAGGACTTCCTAACTGGAGGCGAGACGTGGAGCGGCAGGAAGAGGCACAGCGAGCTCCCCGCCTCCTCTGGACAGATGTGGACAATGCACCAGACTAAATCACGGGGGGCGGCGGGAAAAAACCCCGGGATCCGTCCCTGACCCGGGGCAGGAGAACGAGACGCACATCTCTGCGCACTGACCGGGGCCACCGTGTGGGGCACAGAGAGAAGCAACAGGAGCTCTCGCACCCGTGGGAGGCACACGCTGTGCCAAGCGGGCGCCAGCTGGCACCTCACGGCCCGGTTCTCAGCCACAGATCAGGGCAGACGGAAGGCAGGACCTGCCTCTGGGGAGTAGTCCTGCGTGCAGGGGGGCATGGGCCCTAGCCAGGGGCAAAGGCCTGCTAGAAAGCAGGAAGCGGCAGCCGGGCCGGACCAAGGGCCTCCGCGCTGCTTCCAACCCGGTCTGAGGCCTGGGGGAGGATGAGAATCCCAGAGCAAAGGAGGGGCGAGCAGCGAACCTGCAGCGAGTGTGTGCGCGACACGTGGATACACACAACATACGTGCATTTGTGTAAAGCATGAGCACGCGTCCGAGCGTGTCTACGAGTGCAAGGACATGTGTGTGAGTGTGTGTGTATAATGTATATGCAGGCCAGGGTGTTTTTCTTTCTGAGCTTCTCACTCTACAGATTTCACTATAGTGTCCCTGGGGAAGGATCTCTCTGTCTCTGTCTCTCTCTCTCTCTGTCTCTCTCTGTCTCTCTGTCTCTCTCTCTCTCTCTCTCTCTCTCTCTCTGTCTCTCTCTCTCTCTGTCTCTCTCTGTCTCTGTCTGTCTCTGTCTCTCACTCCGTTTGTCCAGCTTTTACGAGTTTTCTTCCCCATGTAGAAGAGTCACTTTGTGCTCCCAGGGGCACAGACAATACCGAGCCCTTGCAGAGTATTGAGTTTGCTTCTATCGGAGCCTCCGGAGTCACTATGGTTGATTTGATTGTCAGGGGTCCCGGCCCCGCCCCGTGTGTCACCACCCTGACTGGCGGGACGTGTCCAAGGGCAGCTCCGGGCGGGCTTGGAGCGGGGCGGGGGGTGCAGGGCTCCCCTGCAGGGCCTCGGACTAGCCGGGGCGGGAGCAGGCTGGGTGAGCGAACAGGCCCGGAGTGGGTGTGGGGCTCTCCCCGTGGGGGGCTCCATGAGTACCCGCAGAATCACCGGGAGGTCCGAGAGGGTGACTACTGGCAGCTGGGGAGCAGACCCCAACTTCTCGTGGAAGGTTCCCTGGGGTGAGCCCCGAAGATGATCCGAGGTTACGAGTGGCCGTGGGAAAGAGGGAGAGCAGCACTGAGGCCCCGGGGAGCCGTGAAGAAGCGGGAGCTGAGGCGCTGCTGTGTGGAAAGGCAGGGCCGGGGAGGCCGGAGCTGGGGACTGTGGGGGCGGGCTTTGTGTCTCACACCCATGGTCCGGGGTGGGGGGCACCTGGAGTCCGGCCTGCCCCGCCCCCCGCCCCGCCCCTCAGACAGCTCTGAGGGCTCTGGACCCTCCTGGATGGAGCCCCAAGTGATGAGGCGGCTCCCAGCAGCCCCTGGTTGTGAGGATCAACGAGGAGCCGAGCGCGAAGTGCTCGGCGGGGTCGGCACTGGGGGGGGGGGGCTGGGGCGGCCGCCCGTGTCCCTCTCCATTCAACATATGGGGAAACGGAGGAAAACAGGGCTAAGTGACTTGCCCAGGGTCACCAGCGGGACTTGAATTCAGGCCTCTCTGACTCCAAGCGCCCTGCCATAGCGCCACCTAGACGCTGCCCCCTCCTCCTGTTCCCATCCCTCGGCCCCCTCCAGGACACCGGGGCAGAAAGCGGGGGCTCTGGCGGATCTGGGGAGGAGGGGGCCCCGCGGGAGGCCAACCTCCCACCCCCAGAGAGCGCCCTTCTAGCTAGAAACAGGGCGAAGCGTCCCCACCGGGGGCTTACGTGTCCCTGGGGGGGTCTGCCCTGGCTGAGAGGAAGGTGCGATGCTCTGGGGAGGACTCAGAGCCGGGGGGCCGGGGAGCGAGGTGGGGCGAACCCCGGAGACACGGACGTTCCCCCGGACAGGCGGCAGTGTTGTCCCGCTTCTGAGGCCCCGCTCCGGGCCGTGTGCCATTTCCTGGCTCCGGAGCTCCCCCCGTAGCTTGTGCCCATTTCCCGGTTCTGAAGGCGGCCCCTAGAGGCTCGCGCCCATGGCGGTTTTGGCCCGTGCAGGAGGCCCTTGGCCTGGGCGCTCTCCCTGAGCCCCGGGTCTGCAGTGGCCCCCGGGGCACTCAGGAGGCCTGTGGGGGCGCTCAGAGGGGGCCCGGACCCAAGGCCGGCTCTCTTTAACCTGTGACTGCAGAGCCCCGAGGTCAGGCCCTTACACGGCTCAGGCAGGGAGCAGGGCCTCGCTCTGGGCCCCCGGGAGGGACCCAGCCTACGGGGGTCGGCACCTTTTGTTCCGGGCAGAAGAATGCTGATGGGGCCGGGGTCACCCTGGATTGCTTCGGGCCCCGGGGCTCCTGAGGTCAGCAAGTATGGGCGAGTGCCCCCAAGAGTCCCCTGAGCCCTGATGTTGGCTCCCGCCTTCTTCTCATTCAGAGCCTCCCCTCCATGCTGGTCTGCAGTGAAGTGTCTGGGGGGCCCTCTCCGCAGCCCCCCAGGCAGCTCAGCCAGATGCAGGAACCCTCCCTGGCCAAAGAGCCGGGACGCTTCGTGGCCCCGGCCCCAGGCTGCGCCCCCCAACCCTGGGCCTTCTTGGCATCCAGCCCCCGCCTTCCGGTGTTTAGGTTCCAAAATGCTGCTGAGCGCGCAGGTGGCTTGTGTCGGCCGCAGCTCATATACCTGACAGCTTCGGCGTCTGCCCATTAATATTCCTTGATGCGCCCGCCAAAAGCTTTCCCAGACGCCCCCGAGGCTGAAGAAGCCCAGAGCCAGCGGAGAGGGGCAACCGGCCCGCGCTGGAAGCACTCACCGAGGGGACAGCAGAGCCCCCAAACTGCTTGTCCCCAGACTCGGCGGCCCCAGATCCACCGGGAACCACAAGCACTCCCGTCCCCACACCGCCCGGACTGTTCCCGACCTGCCCTCCCTGCTTCCGGCCTCCCGCCCCCGAACAGAATCGGAGAAAACACCCGGCCTGCCTGATCTCAACGGGCCCTCGCTGCAGCAAGCACTTCTCTGATTGGTTCATTATCTCAGCGTCCTCTCCCCAAACCCTCAACCAAGCACCTCTCACCCTTCACAGAAAAAAAATTATTATTCAGAGAGACAGAGAGACAGAGAGACAGAAAGACAGTCAGAGAAAGTCAGAGACAGAGAGACAGGAGACAGAGACAGAAGGAGAGACAGAGAGAGGGAGAGAAGGAGGGAGGGAGGCAGTGACCAAGAGACAAAGCTGAGGGAAAGCTCTCTCCCTTCTCCTCCCATGCTCACCTGCCATCCTCTACCATCTTGTTCCGCCCTGGTCTCACACGGAGGAGTGACCTTGCCCCTTTCCATGCATCTCGCGCCCCCATCTTCTCCAGCCCCCAGGGTCCCTACTACTGTAAACTCCCCCTCTCTGTCGATGCCTTACTGCTCCTGCAATCTGCTCGCGCTCCCCCCTTTTTAAATTAATTTATTTTTACTACACGGTGCTTTATGAATCAAGTTCAAAGAGGAAAATCAGAGTGAAAGGGGAACTGTGGGAGAGAAAACCAGCGGAAAGAAGAAATGACCCCAGCACGCGGGATCTCCATCCGGTCTCCTCAGTTCTTTCTGGAGGCAGACGCGCCTTCGTCCCGAGTTCCTGGGGGTTGCCCTGGATCACCGAACCTCTGAAAAGAACCGAGTCTTTCACGGTTGATCATCGCACGGTCTCACTGTCACCGTGTCCAATGACCTGGTTCTGCTCCCTTCACTTGGCATCAGTTCATAGAGTCTCCCTAAAATCCTCCTGCGGATCGTTTCCTACAGAATAGCACTCATTATCACGGTTTACTCCGCCATCGCCACGGATGGGCACCCACTCGGCTTCCTTGCCACCACACAAAGGGCTGCCACAAACATTTGTGCACGTGGGCCCTTCTCCCTCCTTTATGGTTTCCTTGGGATGCAGACCCAAAGGGAGCATTGATGCTCCGCCCCTTCTTAAGCCCCCTCCCTTGCTCGCTCTCTGCCAGGTCAGCCTGGGTCTCTCCTCCCGTGTGTGACTTAGGTGACAGAGCCACCGGCGGCACTTCTCCCTTCTCCTGATTCTCGTATTCCTCAGAGCCGCTCTGCTGCCGGCTCCTCTCATGTCTGGGTCTGGAATATGCCCTTCTCCCTGGTGCAGACCCTCCCTGCCTCCCGCCTGCACTATGGTGATGGATTCTGGGTAGTTTACTCGCTCCACTCCATTCTCCATCCAAAGCCACCACGAGAATCCACCCAAGCTACGGTGTGACCACAGGACGCCACATTCAAAACCTCGCGGTGGCTCCCCCGTGTCTGCAATATTCCAAGCCCACACCTGCCTTCGGGGCCTCCCCAACCTGCTTCCCACCAACCTTAGGGCTCTCTTTTGGGCCATTAGGACATAAAGCAGGAACAGGTATAAGCAAAGCTGTCTGATGCTAAATAAAGTTATATTTTAAAAGAATGGCCTAGAATCAAAATTATTTTATTATGATTCCAGGATCACAGAACATTGGGAAAAGGTTTCAGAATTCAAGAAAAAAGTTTGGGAAAATTGGCCAGCAGTTTGCTAAAAAAGAAAAAAAAATGGGAGCAAACCCAAGTCTCACACTGCTCTTAATAAAAATTCCAAGTGGAACAGGGGTCTGCGTATATTTAGAAGGAAAAAAGCTCCTTGTTGAGGGAGAAGGAGATCCGAACTTGACATTCTATCTTTTGCAGCTGTGGAGAATGGAGAAGGTCTTAATCATCCAAGATTTAAAAGAAGCATCAGGCCCAAGTAAGTTGATTCCATTGTAGTCAAGTATCCCAATGTCTCTGTGACCTGCGGATTGGAACAGCCCTTCCTAGGAGGCAGCCACCCTTGCCTTTTGGTCTGTGGTCCCCTCTGCTCACCAGATCGGACCCACCCTAGGCACCTCACGTGGGCCATCGAGCAGCTCCCTTCTCTTGCTCTGGGCCCTCTCCTCCTCCCCCAGCACATAGACTGGTTCTTTACCTGCCCCAGCATCCTGAAAGCCGTCATCCAGCCCCTCTGGAGTGATGAGTTCTTGGCTTCAGAGCCAGGACTCTCCCTGGGAAAGCTGGCTTCCCAGTTACCCACAGTTCCATGCCCCGGGGGCCTGTTGGGAGCTAGTGAAAATGATTGGAGGGAAAACCAAGGTTTGGACAGAGTCTCTGCTCTGGGGAGAGTTCGTTGTCTAGCTTCTTTTTCCTATATAATGGGTCTCCTCAAAACTCCAGGCCCTTTCCAAAGGCTGGGATGCTTCATTTACCCTGAAAAGAGCTTCACCTTTAATTGAACCGTTTCTCGGGCTCTTGCTTTAGAATAATTTCTGTTTCAGGGGATCGACCCAAGGAGCTGTTT